>NC_091823.1:31386687-31461687 GCF_038994185.2 Dermacentor albipictus | reverse complement strand
AACCGAAGGTTGCTCAGATATTTGCCGTCGATCTTTAGTCCTAAGCCTTCCCAGTTTGATAGCTTGAATTTTTCTAAGCACGCAGAAAATAGCTTTGGATAAATTGTGTCTCCCTGTCTGACCCCTTTCTCTATAGGTATCTCCTTGATTTTCTTGTGTAGAATTAAAGTAGCTCTAGAACCTCGTAGATATTCTAACGCGAAACACGAGTCAGTAAGACGAGAAACTATTTACAGATTATATTTACAACGGTTGCAGCACTGACCGGTTAGATTCACAGCGCGAGCCCAGTTCGTTCTTCCTCCTCTTTTCTGGAGTGATGGTGCCTACGCGCCTCATTCAAACAAACATACCTCACGCATGTAGCAATATTTTCCAAGCTTTTTACGTAAGCGTTCTGTACTCCTTGATTACGTAGTGCCTCTACGATTGCTGGTATCTCTACTGAATCAAATGCCTTTTCGTAACCTATATAAGCCACATAGAGAGGCTTATTGTACTCTGCACATTTCGCGATAACCTGGTTGATGACATGGATGTGATCCATTGTAAAGTATCTCTTCCTGAAGCCAGCCTGTTCCCTTGGTTGACAAAATCCAGTGTTAACTTTACTTTACTGGATATTATTTTGGTAAATATTTTATATAGTACTGGAAGCAAGGTAATGGTCCCATAATTGTTCAATTCTTTAACGTCTCCTTTTTTGTGTGGATTAGTATAATGTCTGCATTCTTCCAGTTTCCTGGGACCCTTGCAGTCGATAGACACTTCGTATAAAGAGCCGCCAGTTTTCTAAACATTATGTCTCCTCCATCTTTGATTAAATCGACTGTTATTCCACCTTATCCTGCCAGTTTTCATCGTTTCATGTCTTGCAGGGCCCTTCTGACCTCATCGCTAGTTATAGGAGAGCTTCTGTATCCCGTTCATTACTGTTTCTAAGTGAACTATCGTGACTCCTCTGGGTACTGTATACAGGTCAGCTTAGAATTTTTCCGCTGCTTTTACTATATCTTCGAGATTGCTGATGATATTATCCTTCTTATCTTTTAGTGCATACATCATGGTTTGTCCTATTCCAGGTTTCTTTTTTTACTGATTTCTGGCTGCGTTCATTTTTTACGGCTTCTTCAGTCTTTCTCATGTTATAGTTTCGAATATCAGTTATTTTCGCCTTGTTGATCAGTTTTGACAGTTCCGCGAATTGCGTAACGCTCTGCGGCCGCCAGTCCCATACAACCGTGGAGAGCGCAGGACTCTGCGATTCTATACGTACTGCGTTCACTGCGAAAGGTTAGAAAAACACCCACATAAGCACAGCAGAGAAGTGGCTACGTGAGGCGGTTGGACCGATAACTGTAGAAGCGTCATTCAAAACAAGTAACTGTTCTCCACTTCCGGCGGCCTTTTCTCTACTTCCTTTTTAAATAAAAATATGTTGATCCATAAATATTCTCATAAACAACGGTTAACTTTTTTATAATTCGCTTTTGCTTGAAGTTTGGTTGTTGCCTTGGCTCTCTCCCTTAGTAGATCGCTTAATTTCTCAACTCCTTGCGATTTTTGTTTCGAGTTGCCAATTTTTCACGAAAAGTGCTATATAGTTAGGCTAAAACAGACAAGGTAACGGGCGACGGTCATCTTGCTAGTGGGTTTAAGGGTTATTGCAGGGTTTCATGATGGACGCTCTTTCACGTTATTCGATTTCCCACCTTATCTAACCCATATAACGTGTATATGGTTCCAGGCATCTGCCAGCGTCGGGGCGAGCCGTAACTCAAGGAAACAATGAAGCTAAGGGATAAGTTAAACGCAATTGGCGTTTTCTCCGGCCGCAACTAGTTCCATGAAAGTACAGACCAGCTGAGTAACAGCCGCATCCCTCTCCTGGTCCCAGGATCAGCCTAAACAAAGAAGGTTGAACTAACAAAAGCAACAGCTATGCGCCTGATGGTTGAATAGATGGTGACAACTGAACGCATCTCGAGTTAATCGCGCGGGTGCGGAATCTACGAGAAAACTTTCCTTCACTTTACAAGAGATGCCGATAGCTATCGCCATCTAAAATGAGTGAAAAAGGCAGCATAATGCTGACCGATGATCAACTGCGAAGTCTTCATCTGGCGGCGCTTTAGAAATGTGTGAGGAGTGGTGGCGTGGGTGGGGAGGGGGGGGGGGGGTGTGCCACTTGATTTCGGGGGGGGCCCGGGCCCCCCCGGGCCCCCCCCTGGGTACGTGCCTGTATATACCCAAGACTGGATATATTATACAAGGTTAACCCTTGCCGCCAGGAAATTCAGAAGAAAGAAGAAGTTAAAAGAAGACAGGAAAGATGAAAAAAAGTTAGAAAGAAAGACGAAGATTGGAGAGGAGGACAGGAAAAGGCGACTGCCGATTTCCTCCAGGCTGTAATGTCTGGAGGTGCCGTCTATGTGAAGCAGAGGCCAAACAGGTGTGTTGCCTACACCGGGGGGCCATAAAGGTCCGAACACCCGGCATCGGCTCAACCCCCAGGATCCACCTTTCCCCAGACATGCCTAAGCCGCGCACGGCTACACGCGGGAGGGTCCAACCCTCACGTGCTCGGGAATCTGGTGTCGCAACGCACCAAACGCTGCTGACGCAGGCGCTCCTGCGGGATATACATATCTAAGAAAGCCGGTCACCTATTGGGCACGTCTGCTGGTACTACTGGCTGGATCGCATGCAGGAATCGTACCGTGTGCCTGCAACTTAAACTGGTTAACACATGTGCGTCAAAATCGTTGCGGACGGATCGCAAGGGCTGTCCCCCCGGATCTGCCGACCAACGAGCTACATAGCCTATAGGCTCGCATGGCTTGCTCGTTCGCTAACGTGGGCGTCGATAAAATAAAATGTATTGCAATTTAAGTATGATATAATTCTGTGCACGTTGTGCTGACCAACAAAGGCGCTCTATTACGACGCGCATACAGTCCCGTCGCAAGCGCCGTCGGTCTCGGATTCGACGGCCCATGCAAGCTAGACCTGCCGGCTCCTATACTCCGTTCCATACAGTCAACGCTTTGGAGGCTAGAGAGACCTCTTGCAGTGGCTTCGTTGGCACTTGGATACAGTTCAATGTTATTCACGCGACCGCGTTAAGGAGCTCGTGTCGCAGAAAAGCCGGTGTCGTCGGTGTCAGCCGTGAGCGAAAATCCCGGAAGGCAGTTCATAAATAAAAAATTGGAGGACGCTTAAGTTTCGCCTTCAAGAGTGGAACGCGATAGCGTTATCGCACCCCGTTCGCACCGCCCACTCATTCGCTCGGCATGCTCTTGACGAGACGAAGGGGAAAAACGGGAGAGTGGCGCGCCATCTGTCGGGGCAGCGCCGTACAGATCCCCTCCTCGCGCATGTTGGCGCGAGGAGGGTGTCTTCTGTGCTTGCCACAGGAAAGCTCTGCGTGTGCGCCAAGCGCAGAAGAAATGTAGCGGAAACGTACTGCGCTACTCGTTTAACTGCGACTTCTGTAATTTACAGGCTCATAATTACCTATATACACTGCAGTATAACTTTCTACGGCACGTTTCTAAGGCAACACCGCATTCACTAGAGGCGCTTTTGTTCAGCTTTGAACGATTGAACTCATGGCTGAGTGCTAGCGTCTCCGTCTCACACTCCGGAGATCCTGTTTCGATTCCCAGCCAGCCAATATTGCAAGTTGTTTTTTATTTATGAATTGCCTGCCGGGATTTCTCACTCACGGCCAACGCCACCGACACAGGCTTTTCTGTGACACGAGCTCCTTAACGCTGTCGCGTTAAAACAACTTGCAAGATGGGCTGGATGGGAAACGAACCAGGGTCACCGGAGTGTGACACGGAGACGCTACCACCCAGCCATGAGTTCGATGGTTCAAAGCGGGACAAAAGCGCCTTTAGTGAATGCGGTGTTGCCTTAGAAACGTGCCGTAGAACGTTACACTGCGGCGCATATCGGTAATTATGAGCATGTAAATTACAGAAGTCGCAGTACCGAGTAGCAAAATATGTTTCCGCTACATTTCGTCTGCGCTTGGCGCACGCGCAGAGCCATCTCGCGGCAAACACAGGAAACCCCTCCTCGCAACGTGCGGCGCTGCCCCAACAAGTGGCGCGCCACTCGCCCGCTTCTCCCCTTCGTCTCGTCAAGAGCATGCCGAGCGAATGAGTGGGCGGTGCGAACAGGGTGCGATAACGCTATCGCGTTCCACTCTTGAACGCGAAGCTTAAGCGCCCTCCATTTGTTTTTTACCGCAATTGTGCGCAACTGTTATTTTATATAGGCTCAATATTGAATGAAACAAGATTTAATCCTTAGACACAAACATTGTGGTAAACGGCTGCTAATGCGTTGTTTTAGTTCGTTTTTATTTTTGTTGTTCTATTCTAGTTGTTTATTTGCAAACCGCCGCGAGGAGCCTCACGTGCATGTTGGCGCGAGCGAACGCTGTTGGCGCGCAGCGAAGCATGGACGGAACGCGCGGAGCGATAACTTTTCTTGGCCGAACTTTTTGCGTAGCTTCCACAGCGTGGACTGCTATGTATGGAAAGGAATATAGCCATCGGCACATGTCAACAGAGCCGACACTGCGGACGCAGCCTTGCGCAAGAGCGACTACGCTGCTCGCATAGACGCGGCTTTATTTGACATCGTTTCTTTAAAACGAAAGAGCTGCAAAAAGACGTCTGTTTTCATTGTCTTCGCGAAGTTTCGCATGTGTTCCGAGCAACCACGCAGGGGCGCCGGTTTATGGGCGGAGCGGCATGCGCGTATAGCATGCAAGCCTGTCCCGAATCCTCGTGTGCGGTAAGTCGGACTCCGACGCAACGCGTGACGGATCGCGCGCAACTTAGCACCACGTGCCTCAACGCGTGCACGAAACGCCACTCGGCGATCGGTGTGAACACAGCGCGCGTCGCGTGGCGGCAGGCGTGACGTACACGTCGACCTCCCTTGCGCGCGCACTGGCGCGCTTGGCGCTGTTCACACTCGAGTAAGCGCGAGAAAGATACAAACATAAGCGTTGAGAGCAAAAGGTAGACGCGCGCCGGCAGAGAGTGCGGCGAGTGAATGACGTTCTTTCCCTAGAAACGCACGCGCTCTGATGGGCTGCATCGTAGAATAATGGGGAGCGCAGGAGAGAATCGACGGCACGTAATTAAATCCGCGCGCGACACGCCCGGAAGCGGGTGAGACAGCGGCGCGACGTCGCTTCCTTCCCACAAGGCAGAGGGAGAGAGAGAGAGAGGGAATCGCCCTGCGGTGGTATACACCGCAACCACTAAAGGACGCGGAGTTGGCGCAATGAAAAGACTGACGTTCTGATTTTCGATCCAAGTGTCAAGAATAGCGCAGCACTGGCGCTGGCGGCGGTTCTCCATTCTCTCGTCCCAAAGGCTTCTCGCGCTGACGCGTCCGCAGCCGTTTTTTCTTTCATTCATCTTTATTCAGACAACCAGCTGTAGTACATAGTATTGCTTAGGGAACTGGCGTAAAGGCTCAAAATACCTGACGTATATGGCGCCACGTCCCTGCCCCAACCACACTTTTTGCGAGCGCGCGACCCTGAGTGGACGACAGGTTTTCATGACAGCTGCGCAGAAAACTCCATTTCACTTTGTTCTCGGCGGGCAAAAAGAAGCGCGGTGCCTCGGGTTTCGCGATTCTTGCCCTTGCACGCTCGGGACAGTTCGCGGAGTTCTGCGGATGTGGAAGTGGTGGCAGCAATTGACAGGAAAATTATGTGGAGAAGCAACGATTTAGAACTGCTTGGTCAGGTATGACACTGAAAGCGCCCCGGGCGACTCGCGGGGAAAGTGAAAACTATATCACTACACTCGCGGACTATTTTCTGCGGCAATGGAGGGAGGCAAAGCGCGCGGAAGTGAGAGCGCTTCTGAAAAGAGTCCCGTGTTTACATCCACGTAAGTTTAAGCTGGGGAAGAGATAACATAAACGCATTATTACCAACAGTTACATGAGATAAAACACACCACTGAATGTAAAAGTTTGCTTATTTTGCAGCTGTTTCCTATGTCACAAAAGTCGCGTTATTCCTTCAATTTTCCACCCGCGCAACCTAGGTATACAAGCCTATTAAGCATTGTTTCTTTAAGAATGGGCCGCAAGCCTACGTGCTGCACCGTTTCGCGAACGGTAGGGAACGTGATCTTGGGTACATCCAAAACACGTGAGCTGTGTGCGTTTGTGACTGCTGTTTTGTGTGTGATTAAACTGTTCGATGGAGAAGGTGACCCCTGGTAGGGCAGAAACCATGGTGGCTACACAACCGGGCTTCGTGAAGCTGGCTGCGTCTGTAGCTGTTGTTTTTGTGTGCTATTAAATTGCTTACCAGCGAAGGTGACCGATAGGAGAACCTGAACCAAGGTGGAAGGACGCCCGGCCTACGTGAAGCCGTCTTCGTCCACAGCTATTGTTTTGTGAGTAATCAAATTGACTGCCGGTGAAGGTGACCGCCAGTGGAGTCTGAACTACGGCGAGATCCAGCGTGCGCGTGTGCGACCCATGTCTAGACGGCAAGAGGTGAACGCCGACGCCTCGAGAGGTTTATAAAAACGCGCAGATCCGACACTTGGCCAGTCCGCTCCGGGGACCATAAACGAACGCCGAGCAACTCCCGCGCAAATAATCTGCCGACATCACACCCTGACACCGAACACCGCCAGCCGCTGTGAAAGCCATGGCCGCCGACTTCGAGGATCACTTACGGGCCACATCGGTTGAGACGGACTGCCGGCGTGCCCGGTCTGCTGCATGTCACTTTTGATTCTGTGGACTGTGGACTCTAAATATTTGCTTTTCCAATTATTGTTCAGAAATGTAGTTTGACCTGACGTTCATTCTTCACGCTGCGATTGCACATCGTAATTGTTCAACATTGTTACACTTGTTCTTTGGAATTGTCACTTTATTTACTGTCTAACATATTCACATCCAACACTTAATAAGGCCAGCTGGTTTTGTTGCTGATAAATCGCATTAAATTACTACCTTTGCTTGATTTCATCAGGCCTTTGTCTCGTTCACGACGGCAATTGGCGAAAGCCAGGCACACTCCACCTCCTTATGCCACTACTCAGGAGCAGCTAACGCATCGACTCCTGAGTCGTGACATCCTTCCACGTCTGGGCAAACGCGAAGCCGTCGCACGTGAAGCTGTGTCGATTCGGCGTCTGCTCCGAGCAACCAAAAGCACTGTCAAACGCTGGCGGACTACTTGGCGCCGTACCACATGTGCAGCGGCTACGCACCCGTAGCTTTCCCTTCACTGCGACAGAAAGTTGTCCGTGAGTTTACACGCTCGGTTGTCCGGTAGCGGTAAACGAGCACGTTGCCGCAAGTATAGGCTTGCGTTTCTGACCGTCAGGTGGAACCTGTTTCTTTTAAATGCGAAAGCATTTCTATGCAATCCCAACGAGGAAACCCGTCCGTCCCTCCGTCCGTCCGTCACGTATGACGGTCGCGTTGAAGATAGGGCACGCAGCAGCGAGCGAATTCACCTTCGTGTTGTGAGAGAGAGAGAGAAAGGCAAAGGAAAGACAGGGAGGTTAACCAGAGATTATCTCCGGTTGGCTACCCTGTACTGGGGGAGGGGAAAGGGGAAGCGATAGGTGAGAGGGAGAAGGATTAAAAAAAAAAAGAAACTACACACACACGCACGTACACACAAACTGTTTCTGTGGGCACTGTCACGCAGCCCGCAAAGGCGTTCCTACTGTGATGTAGTGCACCGTACAATCCTGAGTCACACAGTGAAGTCACAATCTGTCAGAAAGTCCAGTGTCTTTTAAATACCGCAGCAGTGCCTTCATAGCCGATAGCGCTGATGTTCGCGTAGGCCAGTGTCCAAGGATCTTGTGTTCTGACAGTGGGCGCTTGTCCAGTTTGTCTAGGGTGGCTGAGAGGACTGCTCTTTGCGGGTTGAAACGAGAGCACTCACAAAGAAGGTGCGCGATTGTTTCATTGCACCCGCAGAAGTCACAAAGTGGGTTGTCGGACATTCTTCGTGTTGTGCCTCGCTTCTGAACTAAGCGGCCAGAACGCAGTGAAGACTAAGACATGAGCACTCAGCGCGCAGTACGTGTGCCCATCGCAGATCGCTCTCAAGACAGGGCGCTGCGCGTCTCGCTTCAACGTGAACTAAACGGCGAGAACACAGCGCATACGAAGCCATCAGCACTACGCGCAGTCTGCAGTGTTCCCATCGCAGATCGCTATTTTAAGACAGGGCCCATGCTGACGCGCCATAGGCAGCCGCCGCGGGAGTACGGTTGATCACGGCTGATAATGATTCTACGCGGATGGATAAGGCGCTCAAGTGAGATAACGGCATATAACGATTAGAAGGTCAACAGCGCAACTGGCGCCGACACCTACAGTAGTTTGCTTGCGTCGTCAATTCACTTTACGCTGCCGTCAGCGGCAGTTCACGTCGCCGAACTTAGAGATAGAGATAGAGATAGATAGATAGATAGATAGATAGATAGATAGAGAGAGAGAGAGAGAGAGAGAGAGGAGGCCTCAAAGTTACCTTTAGAACAACGCAACACGTGTCACCGCATATATACTGACAGTCTCTAAACATTGATGAGTGAGCGGTCATTAAGCGTTTTATGATAGCATGTCGCTGTATTTCCACAGATGTAGATAAGGACACAGTTATATGACTTAGACTTGTGGACGCTATCCGGATGATCCGAAAACACGTACCCCACCCAGCCTGCAGGCGGGGCATATTCAAACTCGTCCTGCATCCCGTTCAATTCCTGTCAGTTCCATAGCAAAGAAAAACTCGCTGCAGTAAAACAGTTAAAACACGCCGATCTCGAACTAGTACAAAAAGTTTACCGTTTCGCCCCAAGGGTGAAGCAATGAGAACGATGGCTTAACGTTGCGCATGGACTTCTCGGATGGTGTTCCGAGTACGCGGGTGCGGCATGTTGGCAAGACTCAGCACGCAATTTAACTCGTATACTGCGCAGTGGGAACAGTGCACTCCTCGCCGGCAACTTCCGGGCGTCTCAAAACGCTGTCATAAGGCCCGGCCTTACGCTGTCGGGATGAGAAGCGCCGACGGGGACGTTGCAGACGCCTTCAAGCTCAGCAGGAGCAGTTGTTATTCCGGCAAAGTCCGTCAGCATAAAATTCAAGTCATCGCATTTTACATGCACAACTCGCCGCCCTCCGTGCTGCTCTAGAATTCGTAATTGAATAACCGTCACAAACATGGTTAATCACAAACATGGTAACGCCAAGGCCGCTCGCCAGTGCGAGCGGCCTGTCATGTCGCCATTTCGTCATCGACCGAATGAACAATTACTTATTTATTTTTTACTTATTTGTTACAAATGCCTACAGCGCCCGAGCTGGTCGCTGACAATTAGTCGCTGACACAAGACTATTTCTTCACTTCGCAATAGAGAAAAAACACAACATTCTTTATCAATGGGTACCGGGCAATTGCGGCATCTATGGAAACGACCATGCAGATCAGGCCGCCCGACCTGCTCATGGTGGCTTCCACTTTGTAGCTATACTACTATCCAAAACAGGCGCAGATAGAGGGCTTCTTTCGCTCGTACGTGAACTTACACTATCACAGCGCAACCCGACGGAATTTACCAACGCTCGCCTCCACAAGTCGGACCCAAATCTACGGCTACGTCTACCGTCATGGCTATCTAGAGCTGAGGAGACGCTTCTGTGCCGCTTGTGGCTCGGCGTGGCCTTCACGAATGCATACTCATTGCGGATCGGAATGCCCAACAGCCGTGCGTGCGATAACTGGAGCTTCGAGGAAACAATCGCCCACCTTCTCTGTGGGTGTCACCATTTCAGTGAGCTCAGGAAAGAACTTTCAAGAGTGCGAGATAGTCTTGATAAACGCCCTTTGTTGGAGGAAAGGGTCCTGGGACACTGGCTGAGACCGTACTCAGTAAAGAAGGATTTGAAAGCGTTGTTGCACTTCTTGCGGAGAATTGGTTTTAGACAAAGACTTTAAGCAGTGCCGCATTCTTTTTTTCCTTTTTTCCTGTACTTTTCGCTCCTCTTTCATTTTTTTGTAACATTTCTATTATTTTTTATTTCCCTTAAACCCTTTCCCCTGCACAGTGTAGTCAGCCGTTCTGAGAACTGGCTAACCTCCCTGTCTTTCTGTCTATTCCTGCTTCGTCGTCGTCCTCCTCCACCTCCGCGATGATACATGAAATGAGACCGAAGGAACTGGTCGCTTTAGCGCCCAGTGAAATATTAGATAACCTCAGCTTGACCCTTACTGGCCGTTCCGCTCAGACCAGCGAATGCATACAGAAGCTGAGTAGGAACGCTAGTAGGTTTACAGCAGTACCTTTCAATATTTAATGAAAGGGTCCATGCTTGTAGACCCCTTTCGCAGAGAAGCTGCTCTATAGGAACGAGATGACGCTTCCGGCGGCGCGCAGCAAGTCCCCTCAAGCGAAAGCGCTCGAACGTAGAGAAAGAAAAAAGCTTTTGTTTCCTTTCTCTATGGCTCGAACGCGAAACCATTCCGGCGTCTAAACTGCCACTGTGCGGTCAGCTGTTGGAAATTCAACTGGGTGATCGCTGACGTACTGTGCTTCTTTCATGCTGCAGAATGTGGAATGGTAGAGGGTAGACGTTTGCAGTAGTTGGCTGGGAAAAGCAGTGACTGGCACGTTAAAGAGAGAGAAAGAAACGAAGAGGGAGACGTAGGGAGGTTAACCATCAGGAACGTGCCCAGTTGGCTACCCTACACTTGGGGAGGGGGAAAAGGGAAGAACAGAGACTGACATGTTAAGAAATGAAATGAACCTGTGTGGTTAAGGTCACGGACCACTGTTACACAAGGACCGCCCGTGTCGCTGGCCCTTCGCGATGCACGGCTTTCGTCGAGGACAAAAATAAAATTCGTTCTTACGGCAGCGTTTTCTCGCAGCCCTCCTGACAAAGGAATTTATCCTAGGAACGTCGGCAAGAGTGAGTATACCGTTCATTACACAATGACAGGGCGAGTAGCACCGCGTTCTGGTATAAGAAGATTCTCGGACGTCATCTACACACATCGACCCCGACTCACACTGAAATTTGCGCCCACACTATACGTATCAAGAATGCGCAGTGCACGGGCACACTCATGGTTCAATGCGCCGAAGTGTGGGTAACTGACTACCCCGACTGCACAGAAACTTTCGAAGCTGGGGAAGTATTCTGTAGGAGTCCATCTATAGTGGACTCTCCATTTCGGCCGCTGCTGATTGGCTGGGACTGCTCGTCTCCTCCTCACTCGTACAGCTGCATTCAATCAGCAGCAGCCGAAATGGGCAGTCCACTAGGTGGACTCTTACAGAATAGCCCCCCTCCCCCCACCCCTGATCGTTTCGTGACGGTCCCCACATAGCGCCTAACGATAATACGCCTTTGCTACAAACTATTAAGTAGTACAGAACATCCATCCCCCAAGCACTTGTGCGCTGCAAGAACAAATTTATAATGCAACTGAGGAAAGTTCTAGCTCACAAAGTGACCGCACCGAGGAAGGTTACTGAGTCAGAAACATAAGCAGCTACGTCAAAGTGAGTGGGAAATAAAATAACGAATATCAAAGGACACTGGACTTGATATAATTCAAAAGGGGAGTGTTTGCCCAGCTGGGGATAGATATTGCTGCCAAACTGACCCGACGCAAAAATCCTCTTCTGACCTTGCCCACACATCGGAACAAGTGAACGTGGATGGTATACCTGTTACGGATATGATTGACACTGGCGCGCACGCATCTGTGATGAATACTCAGCTTCGGAATCGTCTCAAGAAAGTTCTCCCTCCTACCCCGTCGCCTGTGGTCTGAGTCACTGACGGTGGAACACCAGCCATTATTGGCATGTGTCCGGCTCGCGTGAGTGTCGCCGGACATCATACTTCTGTTTTATTTTATGTTCTAAAGCACTGGGCCCTCATGACCTCATCCTAGGCCTTGACTTTCTGCCTACACATTAACAATATCTAGCGCCGCTTCTAGCACAAGCACCGCATATGCTGCTCGCACCGTTTGAACAAGGCGTAATGAGCTCCGAAGACGCTTACGTGTGCTCCGACGCATGTGGCCAAGGGGCCAGTCACCGCCTACGATGCCCGCTCCGAAACAACGGTTTGCTGAGCCGCGCCGGCATCATGCACATTCATTATTGTAAACACGGAGGCAGCTCAGGCAAGCAACGGACGCGTCAGCAAGTGATCATGCATGACTGCGCCCATGGGATCACCTTTAAACGGGTATTACACCTGCAGCGGAAGGGCGAACGCTGCCCTGGCTCGGCCACTGAGGGGATTCAGCGTAGTGTTGACAATGTAGATGCTGTGGATAGCATAATGTTAACAATACAGATTGTGTAATGCGCTGTCCACTTCAATTCGTCGATTTTGGAGTCCGACGCTCTGCGCGTCTCTGGAGAGCTAGAGGCCCTTGCCCTCACTTTCCCTGCGCTTGCCTGTATGTATTGTGAGCATTATATTACTCCTTCATCTTATATTCATCACCATGGCCAGCATCATCGTCTTCAGCGCGCGACCTGCTAAATAAACCGTAGAGGTTTAACAGCTGTGTCGCAATATATATGGCATGCGCCGTCGAGTAGCAGCGCACAAAAACTGCGGCAAGACGGCTAAAGTGCGTCTCGAGCACTTTTCGAGCGGCCGTATAATTGCTATCGCAACGACACATGCCAACAGTGCACTTCCACGTATAACGGCCGGTTTTTTGATACCAAATGCCGCAACGATCACGAAGCAAGGCGGCATTCCGGTGAGGAACCACCTCTCCAGCTGCAATTCATAGTTTGTAGATGACGTAAAGGGATGAGGTAGAGAAAGTTATAAAGCCTGAGTGGAAGGATGACACCCATTTCCCCGCTAAAACACTTACTAAATGAGGAAATTGGCTTGTTTCGCAACTTCGAAACTGATTCGAACGAGATTACTGCCGCATTTAAAACACCGCAGGGCGCCTCCCTCGGGCTCAGGCGCGATATAACCCGAACAGACGGCAGCAGCCGTCGTGAACTCGTCCACACTGGCCGAAGCGAAGCTCTGAAAATTTTGCATATTGCATAAACGCACACGTGTGCACCTAAGGAACTCCTAAATGAATCAGCAAATGAATTCATTTTAGAGCGCAGCGGCGTAACCGAGGGAACGAGCACAGCGAAAGATGAAAGACGCGAGCCGGGAATGGAGGAGACCAATGAGAGCGGCACCTTCAGTGACGTGCGCGCGGGAAACTGGTGGCATGCGGACCCGCCCGACCGCTAGATGCGCACTCGTATGTGGTCTCAGCCGGACCGCTCGTTTCGTACTATCGTCTGCTCGCGTCAGCTCTCGCTCGCGCTTGTTTGGTTCGCTTGATTTTGCGATTGTTTTGTAATCTGATTGTATGCGCGACACGTACTGTGTATACTTTCTGGAAGCCACGCGGCACCAGCGATTACACTGAAACCTTCGACGAGTCATGTATAAAAGCCGACGCGCTTGACCCGCGTGATATAACATTTTCGACGATCGCCCACTCTGCTACATGTCTCTTCTCAAGTTCTTTACCTAATATCGCGAAATGAAAATTTGGACGACGCTTGAGCTTCGTCTTTAAGAGTGGAACGCGATAGCGTTCAAAGATCCCCGAGTGCTTCTCACGATTCTCGACAACCGCAGCTTATGCAAACGTAATGTTTACCGGGAAACGCTGGCGGCAAATGCCATGCACGAAGGCGCGCTTTGAGGTTCTGTTTTTGATGGTGCGCAAGGTGCCGAGGAGGCCGCGCCGTTCCTGCTAAGACAGACCTCGAAGGGCAGCTGGAAAACGCTAGCGCGCTAAAAGGGGGTTTGTGTTTGTGTTACCGCGTAACAGGATTATGTTTCCTCGTATATCAAAATTAGAATCTAGTCTCTAGGTTGCGTGTAAGTCGTACTTTTCAGACGCATTTTACTTTGAGAAATTCAATTAGTTCGGTATATTCTTTGCGTAACACGGAGGGACTGCGCGGTTGGGTATGCGGGGTCCGGAATGAATGTTCCCGAAAGGAAGGTCGACACTGGATTTTCCGCGACACGGGGCGTTTAAAAACACGTATAGAGCTGCGCTAAAATTTCGTATTATGGAGCATTGTAATCGTCGATAAATTTCTTTTTATTACAATAGCAATCATACGGACACTCCAGGCGCATTTTTGCCATCGCCGTCGGCGTCGCCGTGAGGTTCCGTATGAGTGAAAGCGTGTGAGGGTGAGCCGGCGAACGCGATTCAATCTCGCGTGCGCGAGCGAGGAACGCGGCCCGGCGGCGTACACTCTCCTGTGGCGCGCGAGGCAGGGGAGTCAGGCGAGGGAGGAGGGGCGTTCCTCTCCGGCGGTGGCTACGGTGCCTCGTTGTCCTCCTCGGCCGCCAGTCCGTACAGAGTGGAGGCAACCGCGGCGTCTACTACGGCGTTGGCTACGCGAATCGCGGAAGCCGTAGTAGACGCCTTGGCGGACGCCGTAGGCACGCGTTGCAGGCGCTCGTGTGTCTTGAAAGCGATCTGCGACGTGGCTAAAGTGCGTGCCCGCGCGGGCCTCATCTTCAACGCGATCTGCGATGTTTGCAGACTGCGCGGAGTGCCGGTAGCTTCGTATGCGCTGTGCTTTCAACGTTTCGTTGGCGCTGAAGCGAGACATGCATGAAGATCAATTCGCTTGCTGATGCTGCTGCCTCGATTCCTAACTCCAGCGTTTTCACAGACACATTCCGCTGTCATCGAGCGATGTGCGCTCATGTTTACCTATGCGCGCGTCACACCGTGCTGGTTAATTTAGTTAAAACACGTTGACGGGCTAGTTGGCTTGAGTCCATGATAGACTGTGTAAGCGCGACGGAACAAGGATAGAAAGAAGCAGACACACGAAGACAGCGCTGTTTCCGGGTGTCTCTTTCTTTCTACGTCCTCGATGAGTCACGCTTACACATTCTATCACTGTTAATTTAGTTAGTAAGCGAATGTTTACAAGTTTATACGGCCGATAAAACAACTATCCTTAACTTCGTACAGCTATGTACTAATTTGCTATCGCAATCGGTGCTCCGCCTTTCCGGCGGAACTGCGAATTTTTGTGCGACCATGTATACGTTTCAGACGGTGCAGGAATGAAGAAGAAAGCCAGTTCACGCATCAGGCCGGCGCCACAGGGGACGGATAGTTATAGTGCAGCCTGGTACAGCGGTGGGCGTAGGCGAACACACGCGCAGCGAAGCGTCGCAACAAGACGACATGGTCTCAGTGCCAATGTTGTCATCTATTACAGCGCAGCTGTTTATGCAAACCCTGTGCCGTCGTTATCGAACTTCGCTAAAGCTATCTTCATCAGCAATGACTCGGGCGTCGTCGTCTTCTTCCACGGCTGGCTCGCTGGCACCTCTCGGTAGTAGTAGTAGTATAAAACTTTTATTTAAAAAGAAAGAAAAATCACATTCAGGTCCAGTGGGTGGGTCCCTCAGTCCAGGGCCCCACTGGCGATCGCGGCACGCCGGGCTTGGTCGAGAAGGGCCAATTGGTCCTCCCGCACCGTGCTGGCTAGCCACACCTCCCACTGCCTACTGTTGGAGTTTTGCCCCATAAGGGGTGATTGAATTTCTTGTGGCCGACTCTGGCACGACCATGTGATATGGTCAAGAGATGGCCGCCCTCCGCACCAAGGGCAAGTGTTGGGATACCGGGTGGGGTGTATGTGGTGTAGTAGGAGTAGGTGTGGGTATGTACGGGTTTGTAGTCGGCGCCAGTCCCGCATTTGCGCTGAGTCCAAGGATGTGTCTGGAAAGCTATATTGTTGCCTTCCTCGTCTCTGTGCCTCTAAGATATATTTTGCTGTGATCGGGGATTCTACGACAGTGCGTTCCGTCGCTCGGATGCTATATTCTCGAGCGAGGCGGTCCGCCCTCTCGTTACCCGTCACTCCGGCGTGCGCCGGACACCACGTAATAGCGTGGTGTTCCGTGAGAATTCTTCCTAGGATTTTGATGGTGAGTTTGGGCAGGGTGCCTGCCATGAAAAGGCGACATGCCGACTGCGAGTCGGTTAGTATTACCGCAGAACGTGCTCTATTTTCAGCGTCACGTATAGCCAGAGCCACCGCAGTAGCCTCTGCTGTGGCCACCGACCCTGTTCTGACTGTTGCGGAAATAGTAGTTTGTGCGTTTGTGGCTACCACAGTGAAAGTTTTGTTATCCTGTTTGCACGCGTCCGTGTAATAAACCTCCGGATTTCTACCGAACCTGCGTTCGAGTGTCCTGGCCCGTGCAAGGCGCCGTTGTCTGTGGTATTTCTCGCTCATGTTTTTAGGGATTGGGGACACAGAGATCTGGGCTCGTATGTTCGGTGGGAGGAGTTCTGTTTGGTCGTTACAATGTGCCGGTCTGAGTGGATACCCTAATCGACAAAGAAGTGTTCGACCTTGCTTCGTGGAATTGAGCCTTTCTCGTTGTGCAATCAGTGTTGCAGCCACGAGTTCTTCAAATGTGTTGCTAATACCCATTGCATTAAAAAGGGTCGTGCTAGTGCAAAGCGGTAGACCAAGCGCCGCCTTATAAGCTGAGCGTATAAGGGCGTTTATTTTCGTTACCTCTGAGTTTGACACTTTTTGGAAAGGAAGGCCAAAGGTTACACGGCTTATGATAAATGCCTGTACGAGCCTTATCGTCTCTTCCTCCTTGAAGCCTTTTCTGTTTCTTGCTACTCTATTTATCATCCTAGACACGCTGTTAACCGTTTTCCGGAGATTTGCGATCGTGTGCCCTACTGCTCCATTTTCCTGTATCCATAGTCCGAGTATCCGAGCTTTAGATACCTCCTGTATTGTTTGACCTCCAAGAGCAAGCTTTATCGGAAGTCTATCGTCCTTTCGTGTATAAGGCGCTCTTACTCGGATTAGTTCGGACTTCTCCGGGGCGCAATTCATGCCAGCTTTTGTTACATGATCCTCAACAATGCTAATTGCCTTCTGGAGGGTTTCCTGACGTTCCCCTAAAGATCCCTTTGCGGTCCAGAGAGTTACGTAGTCCGCGTAAATCGCATGTCCTAAGTTTGGGATCCGTTGTAGTTTCACCGCTAGTCCTTTCATCCCTATATTGAAGAGTAGCGGTGAAAGAATTGAACCTTGCGGCGTTCCTCTTTTGGGGGTCTGTAGAACATCTGAGCGGGTGGATCCTAGCCCTATCGTGGCGGTGCGGTTGTCTAGAAAGGATTTTATGTATTCATAAGTGCGCTGTCCGCAGTTCATGTTCGATAGTTCCGTTAAAATGCTTTCGTGCGAGATGGTATCGAAAGCTTTTTTGATATCTAATGCCACTATGAATCTGTCTGCATTTCCTCTCTCTGTGTTTAATACTTCTTCTTTCAGTAGGAGAAACACGTCCTGTACCGACATATGCTGTCTAAAGCCGAACATAGTTTCCGGGAAAAGGTTGCTGTTTTCGATGTACCTAGTGAGTCTCATCTGTATAACCTTTTCAAAGAGTTTACCCAGACATGAGGTAAGGGATATGGGTCGGAGGTTTTTTATGTCCCTAGGTTTCCCTGGTTTCGGTATTAGAATTATCTCTGCATGCTTCCATGCCTGTGGGATTTGACCTCCTTCAGTCCATACATGTTTGTTAAAAAGATCTGTTAGCCCTGTTAAAGCATTGAGGCTAAGATTGCGAATCATGGCGTTTGTTATTTTGTCCGGTCCAGGCGCCGTATTTTTCTTGAAAGTTTGCGCTGCCGCGAAAACCTCTGCCACCGATATAGAGGCATCTAGTTCCTCATTGTTCTCTCCTAAATATGTGGGAGTATCATGGTTTTGCATGGAATTTGCTCCTATATACATGTCTTCTAGTGTGTCTAGGAGATGGGTGTCAGCGTCTTGAAATTCGCATTCAAGTAATCGCAGATCTCGGTTCGTCGCTGTTTTTGTACTTGCGGGATCTATCATGCTTCTCAAAATGGCCCATGTATTTTTTGTGTGTAAGGTTCCTTGTAGAGATTCACAAAATTGGCGCCAATTATTGTTTTCTAGTGTTTGTGCATAAGCATTAGCCTCCTGTGTTAGTTGAGCTATACGTATTTTGAGCTTTCTATTTAATCTTTGTCTTTTTCATCGTCTCGTCAGGCTTCTGCGTGCTTCCCATAAGTGTATGAGGCGGCTGTCTACCGCTGTTATATCCGATGTTGTAGCAATCTCCCTCGTTGCGCTTTCGTGCGTTTCGCGTATTTGCTCCACCCAGGTTTCAATATCCTCTGTGAAAATGAGCTGCTCTTGTTTATCTCGATATACAGTCCAGTCTGTAATGCAAGCCCTCCCTATGGAGCGACGGATTTTGGGGGAATTGATACCTATCGAGACAATGTTATGGTCACTGCCCAAATTTTCCTCCAAATTTGTCCACCGCGTCTCCCCTGGATGGCTCGAGAAAGCTAGATCTGGGGTTGTATCCGCCGCTACACTATTGCCTAACCGTGTGTAACACCCCGGTATTGTAATGAGTTCTAACCCGTATCGATCTGTCGTCTCAACTAGTGATTTCCCCTTCACTGAGTCTTTGTTGTAACCCCAGGCGGAGTGCGGTGCATTGAAGTCACCAACCACTAGCAGCTTGTCTTTTCGCTCCATGTCTGATATTGCATGACTTAGTAGGGTATCGAAGCATGGTGCTCGCTCTCGAGGAGGACTGTATATATTTACGATTACAGTCTTGGCTTTATTCCTTTTGCATGGCCACACCGTTAGTATTTGATGCTGTGTTTCGTGCTGTGGCATATACGTGACGCTGAGGGCCAGGTCTTTTCTCGCAAAGCTGGCGACCCTAGGATAATCAGGATTGGAATACGTCTCGTATCCTTTTAGTTTTTGTGTAATTTGCCCAATTTCTTGTAGGCATATAATGTCGGGTAGGACGCACCTCTCGGTGCTACCGCGCGAACGCGCTCGTGCCACTGCTCCCGCCTTAGTCGTCGTCGTCGCATTCTTCCACAGCTGGCTCAATTTTCACTCGTTATTCCAGCGCAGAATTTCACTTTTCTGTCCTGGTAATGGGGAGGCCGCGTTTACGGGAGTATGAGCCATTGCTTGTATGAGCCATTCATTGTCTTACGTGACGAACAGAAGCAATTTCGAAGAATCGAAAGCGAGAATGCCGGGCGGATGCTACTAACCACGTCACCGACCAAACTCGAGACATCGAACGCAAGCGACAACGGCGGACTGCGGGCTTACCATCATTGACGTCGTTCTCTCCGTCGAAGCCGAACGTATGCGTAACCTCATTAAGAAATACGAAGAGTCAATCGTCAGACAACAGTGAAGTCACACAGAACTCTGGAGCCTCTACAACTTCCGGGATGTAGGGCATACATGACTGGCGACGTTGCAGCCATCAAACTCGACAGTGGTATCATCAATGTGAACCTGTACTTAACTCCCAATATGACTAACAACGATGTTAAGACTTTTCTCTGGGAGACATTATGATGGCTGAAATCAGACTGCTATGCTAACGATCCTCTGATTGTAGTAGGGGATTTCAATATTGACGTCCTACGTGATGGTTGGATCGTTGAGCACTGCACGCAAAAGCGAAAACGAGGTGAAAGAACGAGGTGAAGAACAAAAGATTTAAAATATAGACTGCTTGCGAAGTTTGACTTGCATGTTGTATAACTAATCGGTATATGACTTTTGACTTGCATGTTGCAATATTTGACTTGCATGTTGTATAACTATCGGTCTCGGTATAACTAACACAGCTTCGCTGTTCGACCGTCTTCACGAATTTGAAGGGGCGGTGATTTTTTCGGGGCGGTGATTTTTTTTCTTGCAGATATAAAGATGAAACGGTACTAAAGCTCGACAAAAATCCGCAACATGCTGCTTCCGCGTTGCACGCACACATAAAAATTACCTCCTTTACCTGTGCTGTAGTGCTTTAACGTACTGTAAGTACGTTAGAGTTCTACAGAACGACTAAACAAGGCACTGATAAATCTTTTTTTAACAATACGAAAACGAATTCGTTTGTGACCGTGTACGCTTCAGATGTCGCAGGAAATAAGGAAAGAGTTCACTGCACAGGCTATCACGCAAAGCGTGAGCATGTATAGGTGGCTAAACATTATGCACGACGGTTGAATCATCTGCATTTCGTTAAAGGGCTTCGTCCCTCCTGAGTTGTTATTGCGGCCTGGTGCAGTAAGGAGTGGAAATTGACTATAGACTGCGCTTTCTGCATGCTTGCGTTTTGCATCGCCAAGAGCTACTCGATTGTGTCTACGTCAGGACAAAGTTAGCCGTCCTGCAGAATCCCGCTGAAAAACATGAGACTTCTAACGGACAGGACGGCTCAATAACGCATAACAGCCGGCGCAGTCGACAGAAATTGCAGTATCCTCCCGCAGCACCGATGTAGTTGCAGAACTTTAAAAATGCCTTTTAAACTGCAGGAAGCTATTCAATCTTCCTCGACCTCTAACGTATGTTCGAAGGTTTAAAAGAAGCTCTGCATTCACAAGCTATAAAATTATACGAATCTTTATGTTAAAAAACTAAATTATGGGGTTTTACGTGCCAATTTAAGAGGAAGCTTTAGCTCGGGCCCAACTCCGACGCGGCCTATTCAAATACATGTAAAAACGCAAAAACGTTTTTCTGAGATAACCCCTGGACCGATTTTAATGAAATTTGTTGCATTTGAGAGAAAAAGTTAAATTCTAGTGGCTGTTGGAAGTGGAATTTTGATTTAGGGCTTGAATTTTGTTAAAAGGATTTTCAAAAATTCAGACATTTGAAAAAAAAAATAGAAGCACGAAGTTTACTAACTAATAGCTCTGCATCAAGAACAGATATCGCGATTCTGTAAACGGCATCCATTAGACCATTCAAAGCGGACAAATTTGTTATGTCAGTTTACATCTTACGTGAATTTGTTACGTTGTTTACGAGGGTTCTGCAAAAGTTGTAATTACACATTTCCCCATTTTTTGAGGTTCATGTGTAACATATCAATTTTGTCCGCTTTAGATGTGCTATCAGGTACAATTCACAGAATTGCGATATCGTTTTTTCTTGCTGAGTTACGGAGTTGTAAACTTGATAGTTTCGTTTTCTGAAAATTTGCGATTTTTGCCAAATTTTTATAAAAATTGACAACCTAAATCGAAAATTCGAAACCAACAGTCACTAGATTTTAAGTTTTTCTTTTAAATGCATCAAACCCCGTCAAATTTGGTGCAGTGGTTGCCGAGAAAAACGAATTCTCCTTTTACATGTATTTAGATAGGAGCACCCGAGCTAAAGCTTCCTCTTAACGCTCAAGCTCGCAAACACTAGAAAAAAAAAAAAACAACGAAAACGGCGCACATCGACCGCAATACCCTGCAGACCTCGAAGCAGGTTTGAGACGACGACGTTCTCAACAGAGCGCTGTAGCCGCCGCCACGGGCATCGTGCTGAACTGTGAAGTGCATAGCGTGTCCGTATGTCTTTTCGTCCTCGTTTCGACCCCACAATGTTCTACAAAACATAACCGGCATGCAAGCGGGCATTTTCACGTTCCGACCACATCGGAGTGGTCGCAGCGGCTGAATTTCGATGCCGATACCATGCGCTCAGCAGCTGAATGCCGTCCGCTGAGTCACAGCGGTGGGTAACACTGCTTTCAGTTGACGTGCACTTGCTACGAAAGCACGACAAAAAAAAAAAAAAAAGCCGGTGCACCCATTTTTCATAGATGATTGGCGACGTTGATGCAATTAGCAATCTTTCTTATGATGGGTGTACAATTGGTGATTATATGTTTTATATGTAAGGTGATCGTTGTGATGATTGTTGTATCCCAGTGCCGTATCTCCATGCCAACCGCGAATCACGAAAGCCTGTGTGGGCACATCAGCAGACACAAGAAGTGGCAGTCTCGCTGCCAGTGCCAATGCCGAATTATACCACGACACAGTGTGTCTCGTTGTAATCGCTGCACCCTATACCTGTAACTTCGCAGAAACACTTACTATTTCCTTGTATCCTCGCCGCAACATTTGCAACGGCTATTCGTCGGCGAAGCTCTACGCAAGGTGGGCGGGGGGGGGGTAGGGGGGGTGACAGAGTTCGCACGTTCGACAAACGAGAGAGAGCTGACGACACCGAGAGTTGGGTGAGCGAAAGAATAAAACACGGCTAACTGGACGCACAATTCAGCTGCCAGAGCGCAAATTCCCATAAAGGCTAATATAGTGTGCGCTACATACGCGGGAGGCATTCTGTAGCACGCTCGCTAATGGCGCAATGTCGCCGTGTTGTCGAGCCGGCGGCGGCCAGCGCCGACAAGATCGGGGCCAGATCGGCGAAAACGGCGCCCGAGTCGCGTATTTACGAGCGGCCGCGTAGAGAGAGCCGGATCCGCAGGTCGCTTGAAATGCAAGTCCAACCCCTCATTCGAGTGCTGCCGGAATTTAACCGGCCGCATTTCCTCCTCCGTTCGCCACCTAGAGGCTGGCACGAAATACCCCCCCCAAACTCCGCTTATTTTGTTCTAGTCATGTTCTCCTCCACCGTCCACTGAAGCGACGCGCGCGCAGCCCGCGGGTATAAAGCTATACAGACTGCGAGAAACGACGACGCGCCGCTGCGCTCTGAACGACCGTGGGAAACGTGGCTATCTTGGCACCAGAAGAGTACGCAGACAACCGAGTGAGACCGGAGCGGTGCTATAGAGACCAATGTTAGCAGAACGAGTTGGTGGCACAAAGGCAGGCTGCAATATGATCGGTTTGGTGCAGGACGCTTAGCACACACACAAAAAAAGAAAGATGGAAACTTCCGATTTACTTACCTACAGCAGAAGACTACAAAGTAGCCCTTTTTCTGTCTCACCTGAAGGAAAAATTTGTTCGTTCACGGTATCGAACGACGACGACGACGACGACGATGATGATGATGAGGGTGATGCTGATGATGATGATGTGGTCTTTTGTGGTGCAAGGGCCAACGAGGGCCAATGTTTTTTTTTGTGTGTGTGTGTGCAAAGGCCAACGAGGGCCAGACAGCGCTAAGAAATTATATGGTGCAGTCAGTAACAGATGGTAGATGTAACATGGCTGTATAACGTAATATATTCACTGATAAGTACAGAAACTGTACTGTATATATATTCAAATATGATAATGACATGCAAGGCATGCCGTGAATATATGATGTACGTTGCGAAATGATTGGAAGATAAAAATGCAAAAAATAATTTCGATAGTACTGATGCTGCAACTGGGCCCTTGTACGCAAGGGCAGGGAAGCTTGTGCTCTTAATGCTACAATCGCAGCAGCCGCCTCCGACAAGCGGCTGTGTTACGCATCGCTTGGGTGTATAACATGCAGTAAAGGAAGCCCATTTAGGAAAGCCAATACTGATTTGGGGCCACTATAACGTAAAACTATTCTAATATGTTTCCATTCCAATCTCCTGACGTCAAATTTGCGTAACCACCGACGCAAGCACCGGGCGGTAACCCACAGGGTTGTCTGTACGTACCGATCAAACACTCTCCTCGTTCATAGGAGGTCACTTTTGTTTGCTTGAAAAACGAATAACATTGCCTACACTGAGCGGCTTGTCGTATCTAATTGGCTGACGAGAGGCGAGGAGAACGCTCAAGTGGAGAGGAATCCGCTGCGGCAGAGCCAGTGCACTGAAAATCGATAACCGGATGAAGAGGGTGGTGTCGGCGTCTGCAATTGGTCGGCTTTCCCTTACTTAGCTTGTGGTGGCTGGTCGAAAATCGCGGCGGCATGCAACGGAAGCTTAAGAATGACGCTAAAACTGACCCTCAGCAAAGAGGAGTTGGCAGAATGAGGTGGTAAACGTGCCGAAAGTGCTCGAAAACGTTACACGGCCACGCAAGAAGTTTTATTGTACGCAAATACACCCATGCTCTCCGGCAGGTGCGAGTAGCCAGCGTCTCAGCGATCGGCGGCAGTCATCTTTTATTGCTTTCGGAACGGGGTAGCCTGGGGCTATTCCGAACAAAATTCACTTTTGTTCGGCATATTAATGCATCTTTATCGCGTACACGTCACTTTGACGCGGTGAGTTTGTGCGGTTTTGTGAAGTCGCGTGACAGGCAGGTGAAGTGGGTGCAGCCCGAAAACTTTTTACCAATAGCCGAGGGCTAATTGCGAAAAGGGGTCGAATCAGAAATAACTGTTTTTCTTTTTTCTGTCAAATCATGCATAATCAGTGTGTACACATCATATCAGATGGGGAGCTATCTCGGTTTTCGTGACGTCGCGTGACAGACAGGTGAAGTGGGGGTGGTCGAGAAAAGTTTTTGACCAATCGTGGAGGGCTGATAGCAGAATTGGAATAGAAAAGTTTGGAACAGTTTTACGTTATAGCGCCCTTGCTTTCAAAAAGTGGGTCATTGTTAAGGAGCATCGCTGGGTGGATTGGAATTTGCTGATGGTATGGCAGTGGAAAATGCCTTTTTCTGTGAGTTTTCAATCCACGACATTCCAGCAATACGTGTAGGCCAGTTAAACGTCTCGCCACATTTATCACAGATAGGCAGCTCATCACCAGTTAACACGTAGGAGTGCGTGACATACGTGTGGCCTATTGTAAGTTGGCAGATGATTACCTCAGTTCGTAGCATTGTTATTATGGGTACCAATGAGCTAACTGTGGCTTAATGGCATGTCGCTCATTAGATGTTTCGGTGTACTATAAATGTTGCCAATAGTTTCTAAGGGTTTTCCGTAAGAAAAGCTTCAAGTCAATGACAGGGATAGCTATAGAGGAGTTACTGGCTTTTGTAGCTATTGATGTGGTGGTTCCGTCAGCAAGCACACAGTCCTCGATGCCTGTGTGTCCAGGGACCTAGCATATTGTTACATGCTGGTTAGACATGCATGTTGTACACATGAGTAAGTAAAGGTAATTTAGTACGATATTTTTACTTTTACGAAGTGATCACAGGGATCTTACGACACTTAGAGTCAGTGCACATAGTGCCTTTTGTATTTTTGTTTTTTCTTGTATGTTTAACTGCAGACAGTACTGCGTGTGCCTCAGACGTGAAGATACTCGTTTCAGTCTGCAGAACATCGGATTCAGAGAAAGAGGGCCCGAGTGCAGCATAACACACGCCAGAATATGACCTTCATTCATGAGTGTAATACTCCGAGCAAGAGTATTTCGCCTGAAGTTCAAGAAAGTGCACCTTAATAAGTTCCTCTGGAGCGTGTTTAATGACCTGAATAAGCGCTGCCTCACAATCAACCAGCTGTCACTACCACGGCAGTAAGCGCTTCACTGGAGGCATTAGACGATGTTCCAGAAGAAGCACACCCATTTCTTCACTGAGCTTCCTAACACGAAGTGAGAAGGGCTCCTCTCTAACTATGGGTAGATTAACGCAACAGTGTGGCACATGCTATGTCATTAACAGTTATGTAACAAGGATGTTCAGGGTTCGAATGGATTTTGAGAAAATATGAAAAGCTCCCATATGTCATCTGAAGATGTAGAGACCACTCATTAGACTCAACATAGAGGCTCGGTATTGGGATTTGTTCGGAAGGCACCGGCCGCGAAGCGAATGCCTAAATGGTGAATAGGGTCCAGCATCTTCAGGGAGCTCGGTGTAACACTGATACAATATGGCACCGTAGTCCAAAATAAAGCTTTGTACAGGCATTTTCGGTCAATACCCCATGTTGTGTGCAAAAAGAAAAGGAAAATGAAGAAGGTTCATCGTTCTTTAGGCACTTTCCCTTAAATGATATGATATGGGCAATGAAGATTAGCTTTCAAGCAAACATAATGCCTAAAAATTTGTGCCCTTTGTTAACGGGTATCTGTTGTCCGTGTAGTTCGACAAGTGGCTCTGGAGCGAGCCTTCTGGTCCTTGAAAACAAGAAAACAAGTACTATAGTTGGGGTTAAGTTTAAAGTCATCTTGTTCTGCCCAGTTTGACGCTTGAGACTAAGCTGCACTTGTCGCTTTCACACTGTGAGGTTACGGGATTTGCAATCAATCTGTACATCGCAGAGGTACATAGAATAAAAAGAAAATGGATGGATGCAGTGACGTTTGCAGTGAGTTCATCTTAACGATAAAAAGCGTGCAGCTGAGCACGCCTCCCTGTGGTACTCCAGTTTCTTGTGCAAATGGACGCGATAGCGCACTGCCTACTTTGTCCAGGAAAGTACGACTACGCAAGTAGCTTTCTATAACGTTTACCATAAATCCCGCGTACGGCCACTGCTGACAGGTCTCGCAGAATTCCGAAATGCCACGTTGTGTCGTACGCCTTCTGCATGTCGAGAAATACGGGTAAGCAGAACTGTTTGTGTGCGAACTTATCATGAATGTTAGCGTCGATCCGCACGAGATCGTCGGTTGTAGACCGCCTCTCTCTAAAGCCGCACTCATATGGATCAAGAATTTTGTTTGGCTCAAGAAAGTGCAAAAGGCGACGGTTTATAATTTTTTCGAGGAGTTTGCAAAGACAACTTGTCAGGGCTACTGGGTGGTAACTTGTTACTAGTGAAAGGTCTTTACCCTGCTTCAAAATCGGAATGACAATGGCTTCTTTCCATGCAGATGGGAGGTACCCGACAACCCGCATAGCATTGAAACGTACGAAATGTAATTTGAGTGTCACTGTTGAGGTGTGTAATCATGTCGTACCTGATTCTCTCATGACCCGGTGCAGAGCTTTGACGTGCAGTCATGAAAGCTCCCAGCTCAGCGATGTTGAAAGGAAGGTTATAAGGTTCATTCTGTCTGCATTTGAGGTCGATTGCTTTGCGCTCTGCTATTTCTTTGTGCCTTGCGAATGGCTCGGAATAATGATTGGAACTGAATACATGCTCGAAGTGTTCGCCAAAGGCGTCAGTTTGGCCTTCCAAGCTATTCGCCTCGTCATTCACTAGCAGCAACGGATTAATTCCTTGTCTCTTTAGCCTTCTTGGCCCGTTCGCTACTTTCGTCTCCGTAGTGTACGTGTTTATATCTGAAAAAAAAAAAGCCTTTCCCAGCTTATCCGCCTTGCCTGTCGTCGCGTCCTTCTTCCCCGGGACTTAACATGTTTAATTTTGACTAGATTTTCAGCAGTATAGGACATTCACGTAGTTTGCCCAAGGCTTTATTTTCTCTCCTTCGTGCCTGTCTGCAATGTGCCTGTCATGCCTGTCCAAGAACGTGCCTGTCAGCTCTCTTCTCGACGGGAATACGCAATGAAACAGCAAATGCTACCTAAATATCCTCCCCTCAAAAGATATACGCATTCAAGTGCGTCTTATCTTTAATAAATTGAATAGCTTTTTAGAAGCGTCCGGCTATTCGATAACATTGTTCACCATCGCCGACGGTTTGTATGCAATTTCGTTTCTCTTCATTTCCATCTCGCGCTGGCTGAAAACGCGGAAGCGGTTTTTATGGCGATGCGCTCCTCCCTCCAACTTATCGCCGAACACCTATCAGGTATCTCTTATGGAATTTACGTCACAGACGGCGCAACATTCGTATCGCCGCGGTCATTCTGCTCGTCGTAATTAATTTACCTGATGGTCTCACGAGCACACCCTTGTATAAGGCAGGCAGTTCTAGCATTCACCTACTTTGATTTTGAGATCGACAGAGTAAAAGATGAGAACCGCAGCCGAAGGCATGGTGATGATGATGATGATGATGATAGCGAAGAAGATTGAGAAGAAGGTGACAAATAATTAGATTAAAGATAGAAGAAAGGAAAGTAAGAAAATAAATAAATAAAGAAAGAAAGACAATTTAGCCACAGCCAATGTTCAACACGTATGAGGCGGATGCTGTTATATTACCGGCCATCGCGTTGCGGTCGGTGCTGCCGAAAAAATAAATGGCAGGACAGTGCGGCATGCAGGGTTCACGGCGGACGAGGACGAAGTTTCTTAAGCACGGTCCGAGGCAGCAACAACGACGATAACGTTAGGTTGCGTTAAGCGGCGACGATCGGCCGCGGAGCGGCAGTGAACTGTGGCGGCAGTGCCGACGGGACAGTTGGCGGCGGCCAGCGACGGCGCAGTGGGAGTCTGGCCGTGGCCTAATAAGATGGCGGCAGCTAACCACCTGCAACGACGCGGCGACGCTGCCCTCCCCCCCCCCACCCAAGAAACGAAAGAACACCGATTACCATAAAACGTGGTAGCTGGGAAACGCATTACGTGAACGTGCAGTTGAGGACACAAAGACCTGGCTTCACTGATGGTATAATCGGGAAATGCTATCATCGGAAAACGTGCTAAGGGTCACGCATGCATGATGCATGCATGCGTCTTGCATAATTAAGGGCATCGCGCGCCATAGTTCTCGTAGAAGTCAAGCGGCTGGCACGCGACAGATTGGTGCGTCGGCCAGTGTTGTCGGCGCCCTTGGATGCAAGAAAAAAAAAAGAAACCTAGGAGCACATGGTCTCCCATTGGCCGGTTGGCCCTGTTAGAGGAGGGGCTTCAAACGCGGGGCCTGTACATGCACACGGCGCTCTAAATTACATTTGCCTTACTTGGTTTGACTATATTTTGACTATATTTTTGACTATATTTTTGACTATATTTTTTAGTTTGACTATATATAGTGGACTCGGCGGCACGGCCGTGACAATGTTGGCTCACGTACCTTTGTACATGCAGATTGTCTTCGAGAGCTGCTTCATCGGTGGCGGATTCGTGGGACGGGTGGATGGAGCGCATCTTTCTGCGAAAGCGCCGCTGATCTCGCCTACGTGTATCGTCGATCAAGGCTGTCTCCGCAATGCAAGTGCCGTTTTTGGCAAGCCATCGTTCCATCTACACGTGGACACTGTCTACCGCGCACCCACCTGGAGCACCCTGACGTCACTAAGAAGACATCGGCATGACGGATTCTTGGGTATAAAAGAAGCTGCAGCAGTGACGGCCTTCAGTGGACTCGGCGGCACGGCCGTGACAATGTTGGCTCACGTACCTTTGTACATGCAGGTTAGTGATAAGAAATATGTATTTCGTAGCGATTACCTTTGTTTGGTCGTGCTGCCGTGTCCACATACTATTGCGAGTTGTATCGGCGAATGTTTCTTTTTGGCAGGGATGTTGTTGTCGTTATCAGGGGATGTAGAAAAAAATCCTGGGCCTACTAACACTGAAATGATCAAGGAACTTCTTGATACGCAGAAAGTGATTTTGGGTAAACTTTCTGAAATCCAGGAAAAACAGGCCTCTTCTGAAGCAAAGTTGGCTCAAATGAATACCAGGCTTTCTTCCATAGAAGAAAGTTTGAAGGAATTCGACGTTGTTAATAAGAGACTGTCTAAAGTTGAAGACTATCTGCATGTACATGACCGGAATTTAGATGCTCTCAACCGAAAGGTTGATCAACTTGAAAACAGGTCCAGACGAAATAACTTGATAATAAGAGGAATTGGTGAGGACGCACGGGAAAATCATGATGTTTTGTTGAAAAAGGTGAACGGTGATGTGTTTAGCGGCATTTTGAAGCTGAAAATCGATTCAGTAGAAAGAATCCATCGCCTAGGTAAAAAGATTGAAGGTAGAGACCGTCCCATAATCATGAGGGTGGCTGATTTCAGAGACAAATCTAAAATCTTGCGTCATTGCTCAATGCTTAAGGGTACGAATATAAGAATCACTGAGGATTATTCGAAAAGGATTGTTGAAGTACGAAAATGTCTATGGGTTTCTACACAGGAGGAAAGGTCAAAGGGAGCAAAAGTTAAACTACTATATGACAAAATAAAAGTCAATAATGTCCTTTATGCGTGGAATGAAATCGCTAAAGAGCGCTATGAGTGCCAAGCACGCCCTCGGGATGACCCTGCCTGAATTTTGGAAAGGGATTCCTTCAGGATACTGAATGTGAATGCAAGAAGCATATTAAATAAGGTCGAGGAAATCGAAGCTATGATTTTAGAGCATGATCCGGATATTACAATGATTACTGAGACATGGCTTCATAAAGGTATATTAGATAGTGAGGTAACTCCAAATTCTTATGTAATGGTAAGGAAGGACCGGGATGGTAGAGGTGGTGGAGTTGCGTTAATGATTCGCGATAATATTGACTTTATTATACTTCCTGTCCCCGCTGATATTGAGGCAGTTTGGATTAAAATAATTTCTAAGAATCGTTCAGTCCACATAGGCGGTATGTATAGGCCACCAAATTCACCAGTCCAGGTTCTTTCTTCTCTCCGGCACTTTATGGAGCGCAATATGCAACAAGGAGACAATATTATACTCTTGGGTGATTTCAACCTACCTGGAATAAACTGGAATGCTTACTCTCCTGGAGATACAGAAATCTTGAATTGCACTGAGCTTCTTGATATTGTTTTTTGTTTTGGTTTAAACCAAGTGGTGACCGACTATACTAGAACCAGTGCTCGTTCTTCGTCTATCCTTGATCTTGTTTTCGTGTCTAATCACCTGTTGCCTTTACTAATAGACTGTGAGACCAGTGATGGCATCTCTGACCATAAACTTGTAGTACTGTCTTTGAGCCTTTCCGCCAATACTGTAAACCATTCCCGCAAAAGTGTCGTGTTAAACTTTGCTAGAGCTGATGATGTTGGGGTTCTAGAATTACTAGAGGACTCTTATGTGAGATTCTCTGAACTTTATATGCGTAATCAGGATCCTGATTGTCTCTGGGAGTACTTTGCTAATTTGGTCATGTCGTCTATAAAAATGTATATACCTAAGCGTTTAAAGAAAACTGGCAATAGAAGCCCTTGGATAACTAGAGAAATAATACACTTAAAGAGGCTAATAAAACGTAAACGAAAGAATTGTAAAAAGAATCCTAGCTCTCAGACTCGTTCCACCATTCAATGTCTTGGAAGGAAACTTAAGATACTTGTGAAAGAATCCAAAAAAAGGTTCTTTGGCATCACAATCCCAAAATTTCTAAAAGAAGCACCGGGTAAATTTTGGAGATATATTAATCCATCATCGAATGTTCGCTCAACGACACAATCTAATGAGCATCCTTCTTCCGAGAGTTTCAATGATTATTTTGCATCTGTGTTCACTAAAGACAACGGGATTATGCCGAGTATTGAAACTCCATCTGACAGGCCGCCTATTGCTAACGTTGAAATTTCTGAACAAGGTGTGCTCAACCTTTTGCTTCGTTTGAACATAAAGAAAAACCCTGGACCCGATGGCATCCCTAACGAGTTTCTTTATCGCTATGCCGAATGGAATTCTAAATATCTTGCATTAATTTTTCGGTCTTCACTTCATAGTGGTTTTTTACCAAAGGTATGGAAGCAAGCTAAAGTGATTCCTGTCCTCAAAAGCGGCAGTGCTGATAATTTAGCAAATTATCGCCCTATATCAATCGCTAGTACCTGTTCAAAGATGCTTGAACATATCGTCTCAAAACATCTGTTAACTTATATTAATGAACATAATTTGTTATCTATCCACCAACATGGCTTTCGTCAAGGCCTATCCACAACATCTCAGCTCATCGAATTAGCCCATGATCTCTCAGAAAATATTAACTCTCGGGGACAGACGGATCTGATCTTCATGGACTTTGCTAAGGCATTTGATAAAGTGTCTCACCATAAACTACTAAGAAAAATTGATGTTATGTTCAAAAATGCTGCTATTACTCAATGGTTTTCATCCTATTTTCTTTCTCGTGAGCAATATGTTGAAATTAATGGTACAAGGTCTCAGATTTCATGTGTTAAGTCTGGAGTTCCCCAAGGCAGTGTTTTGGGCCCCCTTTTATTCCTACTATTTATAAATGACCTCCCGAATGAAATAGATGTTTCCATCAGGCTCTTTGCAGACGACTGCATTATATACAATAAATAGATGCGGTAGGAGACCAGGCCAAATTACAAGCAAACTTACAGAAAATAATGAAATGGTGTGATGAATGGCAAATGGTGCTAAATCCGTTAAAAACTGTAGTTATGACAGTCTCTAGAAAGCTAAATTTCTTAAACTACTCTTACTTTATTAATAATCATGAACTGATTAGAGTTGATCAGCATAAGTACCTTGGCCTGATTTTCACTAGTGATCTTCGCTGGAACCACCATATAGATTATGAGTGTGCCAAGGCCAACAAGTCACTCTAGTGTCTGAGGCGCAATTTGCCATTCGCAAATCTAGAAACAAAACTTCTAGCCTATAAAACATTAATTAGACCTATAATTGAATATGCTAAGGTAGTCTGGGACCCTTACACTGCTATAAATATATCAAAAACCGAACGAATACAGCGTCTGGCAGTCAGATTTATATTCAATAAGTATCGGCGGACGGACTCCCCTTCTCAACTTTGTGTTCAGGCAAACCTACCGACTTTACAGGCTAGATCTAAATATGAAAGACTTCAATATATTTACCTAATCATTCATCATCATGTTCATATAAGGCATACAGACTTTTTTGAAATTCTTTCTGGTGAAACCTCTAGACATCGTCATTCAATGTTTATTCGTCCCCCTGTTATACATACCGATTGTTTCAAATACAGTTTTTTCCCAAGAGCTATCAAAGAATGGAACTCCCTGTCGGAAGAAGCCGTTTCATCCTCATCCATTAATTTCTTCACAAAACACATTGGAAATATCCTAGTTTGTAAATAATATACTTAACTTTGTGTCCTTGTTATCTTCAGCGGCTTACGCTGTTACCTCTTGGTGTTATTATTTTTAATTTATTGTCCCTTTTTTGTGTTTCAATGTACGATTTTCCATGTGCAAAATATGTGATTTAAAATTGTTCATATTCCTCTCGTGCTATAGCCCTGTGTAAGGGCTGGCAGTATCTGTAAATAAAAGTAAATAAATAAATATTAAAATCATTAGTATAGACCACGCGGGTAATTCGAAACCTTATCCCTCCTTCTTAGCCGTTCATATAGGGCCGCGAAAAGCTTCGTTGCGTGGCTTCGATTCTCCTGACACCCCATCTGCAGGCTGCGAGGTTATCGCCCGTAACGACTTCCGTCGCCGCTCGTGTTTGCCCGTGTCCAGGCGTGTGCCGTGGAGCGCGCGCGTGTTTACTGCTTCGTCAACGTTGGTGATCTTCTGTTTAGATTAAATCTTTGAAAAAGTCAGTAGGAGCTCAGACTGCACCGAAAAGCTCACTTTTCTGCTCAGTTCGAGCGTGCCTGCTTCCGGGTGAGCGAAACACGGATGAGGGCACGAAACATTCTGGTTATCGGTCAAAAACTGTACAATACTAACCCTAATTTTCAGGTCGCGCGCGAACGAACGAACGCTTCCCGGACGTTCCAGACCCTAGCGCATTCACAAAAGAAGTGCTTACGCTATAGGCAATCAAGTTCGGTTGGACATATTGCAGCGAAGGCGGCCGATAGATGACAAACAGCACTCATGAACGAAAACCTTTATAAATCTGCCCCCAAATTTGTTGTTGTTGTTGTTGTCGTTGTTGTTGTTGTCGTCGTCGTTGTCGTTGTCGTCGTTGTCGTTGTTGTTGTTGTCGTTGTCGTTGTTGTTGTTGTTGTCGTCGTCGTTGTCGTCGTTGTTGTCGTCGTCGTCGTCGTCGTCGTCGTCAAAAAATTGTGCCCTATTATTTTTCTATGCTGAGATCACTGCCTTGATTGACCTGGACGTCACCACTTCAGGCAAAACTTTACTGGATTAAAGTGAACCTTCAGACTTTATTATATCATGCGAGAGGGTACCACGCCAATTTAGCCAGCCCTTTCTTTTTATGTGCCTACGAGACGCTGTACCTCCGAACTGTTACCACCACTACCACCAGAACCAAACTGCTACGCACTGCCTGCAAGAGGACGAAGATTAGCAAGCATCGCCCACAACTATGGCCTTACTCTCCTGAACGATGGTAGCCCCACCTTTCTTCGCGGCGTGACATACGGCAGCTGCCTCGACCTTGCTTTCGTCTCCAACTCTCTCGCCAGATGTGTGAAGTGGTTTCCAGACATTGAGACACATGGGAGTGACCACATTCCCACCTATCTGAACATCAAAGGCTTGTCGTCTAGATCAGGCTTACGGAATACCATTCGGACGATTCAATGGGCCAACTTCAAATCTGAGATGGAAGATGCCTGCCGCGAGGGCCTACCATCAGGGTTAGAGCAAACGATTAAAATGACGATGCAAAACGCCACTCGCATGATGACGACCTCTTCCACGCGGAATGACTTCGACATAGAATTAGAGCGCCTTCGAGCGCTTCGTCGCCGGGCGGAACGTCGATATCGGCGTACAAAATCAATTCATGACCTTAGGGCAGCCAGGAGGATGCAAAAGAAGATTCAGCGTCGTATGGATAGATTAGCGTCGGAACGTTGGGCAACGTTTTGCCAGAAACTCGACCCCCGCAAGCCACTGTCTCACATATGGAAAACGGTGCAAGGTCTGCGTTGCCTTCCGGAACGGCGTTTCCCATTCAAGGCGCTAGCGCTTTTCCAAGGGCGGCAAGACATCGATGTCGCAGAAGACTTTTGTGCGCGGATCGCAGACCAAGCTACTCGTCCAGATCCTCCAGCCCGAGCTGACGTCCCCAATTCACGTGATGGCCGCATGGACCTTCCTTTTACAATGGAGGATCTCGAAGCGGCTCTAGCTCTCTGCAGGCGCTCATCATCTCCGGGTCCGGATGGTATATCATACCGGGCCTTGTGCTATCTCGGAGAGTCCGCACGGATAGAGTTGTTGAGCCTTTACAACTCCTCATGGCAGGAGGGAAATGTTCCTGACGAATGGAAAGTAAGCCGCCTGGTGCCACTCTTAAAGCAGGGCAAATCCCCATTAGAGCTCACCTCTTACCGCCCAATAGCGCTGGCCAGCTGTGTAGGAAAGATAATGGAACGGATGATCCTTGGCCGCCTGGAATGGTACCTTGAATACTACAAGATTTATCCGATTTCCATGGCTGGTTTCCGACGTGACCGCTCTTCTATCGACAATGTAGTTGATCTCGTTTCCTATGTCCAGCACGAAAAGTCCCGTAAGCGTTTATCTGCAGCTTTATTCCTAGATGTGAAAGGGGCATACGATAACGTATTACATGAGGCCATTCTCGACGCCCTTGCGACGGTTGGCCTAGGTGGTCGAGTTTTTTTGTGGATTGCAAGCTACCTATCTGCAAGATCATTCTTTGTGTTAACTGACGATGGCCCAACTACGCGACGCTATACCAGCAGGGGCGTTCCTCAAGGCGGTGCTCTCAGCCCGACGCTATTCAACCTCGCTCTTGTTGGACTTGCTGAGTACTTGCCAACTACCATCAAAATTTCAATATACGCTGACGACATCTGTGTCTGGACTTCGGCAGTCACACGTCCTCAGATACGTGCGCGACTTCAAAGAGCGGCCACTTTGACAGCGAACTACTTGTGTAAACAGGGACTCAGCATATCACCAGAAAAATGCGCACTAGTAGCATTTACTCGCAAACCGATGACGCCTTATATCATCTCAATCAATGGGCGGACTATTTCCTATGTCCGAACCCACAGATTCCTTGGCGTAATAATTGACCGAGACCTCTGTTGGAGCCCGCACGTGGCCTACATGAAACGGCGCCTGACAGCAACTTCCCAGTTGTTTCAATACTTGGCAGGAAAGACGTGGGGGATGTCAGTAGACGCAATGCTTAAACTCTACAGAGCTCTCTTTCTCGGTTTTCTAAGATATAGTCTACCTGTACTGACCAACACCTGCAAGACAAATATTCGTGTTCTGCAGGCAGCACAAGCTCAAGCACTCAGAGTCTGCCTTGGTTTGCCCAGATGCACCTCAACAGAGGCAACTATTGCGATTGCTCGGGACCATCCAATGCGAACTCACATTACGGTGGAAGCCCTGAGAACGCACATCAGACATTTTGCACGTGCCACCTATCACCACCTTGCAGCACTACCTTCGGACAGGCACCAATCATCATTCGCTAAAACTATCATCAAATACAACGACAAACTGCCATCGGGCTTCACCGCTGCATCTAAACCATCGATACCCCCTTGGTGTCTTATCAGACCTACAGTCCATCTCAGTGTACCAGGAATCGGAAAAAAAAGTCTGAACTGTCGTCGCCTGTGCTCAAACAACTGTCTCTGCTTCTTCTGCACGAGAGGTACGCGGACAGGGAACACATTTATACCGATGGTTCCACAAACATGCAGTGTTCGTCCGGTGCTGTGGTTGTCCCAGCAAAAGCTATTACCATCAGCTTTAGGACTGACCACCCAACAACATCGACATCTGCTGAACTAGCTGCTCTTCGCGCTGCACTTCGTGTCGTCAATCGGGAGCCACCTCGGCAATGGTCAATCTTCAGCGATTCAAAGGCAGCCCTACAATCTGTACTATCAGCTCTGCATCGCGGGCCATTCGAGCAGCTCGTATTCGATATTAGATGCCTACTCCATACATCACAGGAGAAAGGACACCATGTGACGTTTCAGTGGCTGCCAAGTCACTGCGGCGTCACTGGAAATGAAGACGCCGATAATGCCGCTCGGGCAGCTCTTGAGGACGCACAAGAAGAGGCCATACCGCTTTCACGATCCGACGCAGCTAGCAGACTTCGAGTGCTTGCACATGAGATCACGCTATCTCTATGGTGCACACCAAACAGCCAGACCACCCAGAGCAACCGTCAATACCACCTGCCCTCTTTGATGCATCTCTATATGCCAACTGGACTGCGTCGAAGAGAGGCGACCCTGCTTTATCGCTTATGGCTGGGGGTGGCTTTCACCAAATCTTACTCCTTACGCATTGTAATGGCCGACAACGGTCTCTGTAATGCCTGCCTTTGCGAGGAGACGCTGGAACATGTTCTGTGCGACTGTCCTGACTATAACGTTCAGCGACAGTCCCTGGCATCTGTTCTAGCGCGCCTTGACAGTAGACCATTGTCTCTCGACACGATTTTCACATGCCGCCGACAGAAGATATCGCAGGTGAAGGCGACAAAGGCACTACTTCGGTTTTTGAAAGAGACGGGATTGGACAAGCGGCTGTGAGAGTGACGTCGCGTACCATGCCAGAATGATGGACTCCAACGGACCATGTGTGTGTGCTGTGATATGTGCTCTCTCTCCCTCTCCCCCTTCCCCATCTTTAATCTCCCCCATCCCTCTCCCATGTGTAGGGTAGCAAACCGGTTAAGCCATACTGGTTAACCTCCCTACCTTTCCTTCTCCACTTTTTCCTTCCTTCCTTCCTACGCACTGCCTCGTGATTTACGCCGCGCCGGAGGAGTGCTTATTTTCCGGCTACAGGCTGGCTTTGCGCTCATGCCCAATGCACCAGAAAAGTGGCAGACTTACGCAATACGTCGAGCCGAGGCAAGTCAGCAAGATGCTTAGGTTGACGACGATTATGGCGCACCCCAACTGTGGCCACATCTCCCCCGACTGGCGAACAACCCGAACGACCCTCTACCAAACACCTGATGCAGGAATGTCCGGCACACGCAGCAGTGTTTCACCATGGAGAGATACTGAGCTACATTCGAGGGGATGATCCGACTGGTGGGCGGCTCGGAGGACCGTCGAGCAGCCCTTGACTCTCTCCTTGTTTCTGCCAGGGAATCCGCTTATTACACTGCTTCTCGCATCGCGCCTTCAACTCTAGACAAACCCTTTCCCCTTTACCATTTCTCGTATTAGACCCGAGAGCCATACCATAAGTAAAATATTTATTCAATCAATTAATTTCCAACTTGCGCTGCGAAGTCAAGTAGGTTTGCCATCGGGAGAGAGCTCTTGGTCTGAGCGGTTGATACGAAGGCGACCGCGTTAATCTACCGGATGCTTCAGCAATGACTGTCTCCAATGATTAAGCGCACACAATTCGATAATAATCAACAATTTCCGGTGACCAGAAATTTATAGCAGTGACCGGAATCATAAATCGCATGATGGAAGATTGATGCTCGCCGCTGTCATGAGTTTCGCTCGTGATCGAGTAGAGACCGGATGTTCAGGCACCAAGAAATGCTATTTTGGCGCGTATAACAGGTACTAAAGCTACCATTTACGGCATATATAGGTGCCAAATACTGTCCTTTATACATGTACAGGATAAATTATTAAATGCTACCACTGGTCAAAATTATGATATTCTAAAGAACACAGCCCACTAAACTGATGTTTTGTGAAATCCATTTTACTTTCTCGATAGAACCGAATGAGTCAAGTTGCATAAATTACAAGATTTATATGAATTTTCGTGCGACTAGACACCACGAGAAAAGTTGTGAACCCACTGACAAACAAACGCTACCTCAATATTTTTGGGTTTCGTCTTGTTAATCAGCTGAATATTGGTTTGAACGCACAAAAGGAACGCTCTATACCCACGGTATAGGTAGCGGCGCATATTTGTACTTCGGAACGTTCGGTGAGTCAATGTCCTGTGGAAATGCAGAATGTTGTTCGCCCGTCAGAAACTCTGACAGTTCTTTCAGTACCGAAAAGGCAGGATTTTTTGACCGAGGTAGGTTGAAGTTCCGAACTGACTCTTATCAGCAACAGGTCCACAGCGGATGGTGGCGAACCCTTCTTGAACGCACTAAATGAGCCCCGCATGTTGGGCCAGAGCTGCTCCCGCAAGCGTTCAAGTTCCTCGATGACGTAAGATGTTAAGCGAGTGAACAAGTGTGCTAAGGCGCCTTCAAGCGTATATATATATATATATATATATATATATATATATACACCATCACGTAACGCCGTTTGAGCTCTTCCCACCGCGATCCTCTCGGCTGCTGCAAAGCTATTAATAATAGCCTTTACACCGACAAGAGAGAGAGAGAGAAACATCAATGAGAGAAAGGCGGAGAGGCACGCCCGATTGCCACAGCTGTTCTCGCCACAGGGGTGTTTGAGCGAGGCAGCAGATGCCGCCGGGCGTCGACTGTTTGCCTCAGCATCGCCTTAATGACCCGAGTCCGATGGGGTCGCCTCGAAGCCCTCTCTATAGTTGTTCTCCTCGGCACTCGGGAGCCGGCGGTATTAAGCGCGGCCATGCATTCGCGTCCAGGCTTGCGTTGTTGACATTACGCATCCTCTTTTTAGGTTCACCCGAAGTCGTTTTTATACGAACTCGCGTGATTGGAGCCAGGGGGCTCTGGTTCTGCTCTTGATGCTCGAGCGTTGCAGTATTGTGATTTCTTTCTCTTTATTTTGGGCCTATGTTTAGAGTTTGCCTCGTAGGTGCGATCGCAATAATCGGCTGCCTTCATCCAAGCTTTCCAGCTGGTGATAACATCATAAAGGAAATAAGACTAGGACAAAAGACGACAAAATGATGTTGTATATTGGCTCTGAAATTTTTATATAGGCATCATTATCGAAATGGGAATTTATAGGCACAATAAGAATACTACTAAAATATTTAGAGGCCCTTAGTGTTTGCTTATATGTTAAATGCGAGTGATAAGGACGTAATGAAATAACAGAAAAGTAGGCATTTCGCCTAACCTTCTCGTTTCTACTCATGAATACCACCTTCAGTTTTCTTAACAATCGGAGGCAGCCGTTACTGAAAGTTAGAACTCTTGAGATATACTTAGATATACTCGAGATAGCACAATATGGGCCAATATTAAATGGAACGCCCACTTTCTCTTCTGCCACCGATCACAGATGAGCTATGATTAGGACGAGTCTGCATAACATTATTTGTGCGTAGATGTTTGGTGCGCCCAACGTGTCCTGTCAGGAACCCACGTTATTTTCTCATAAAGTTGATGAACCATTGCAGTTGTACTTACCTCACTACGCGTTAATTGTTCTCTTTAGAAATGAACTTTACTGCAGAAGACTATACACGGACAGAAAATTCAACTGACGAGTTTTAACGTTCTATATAGGCCACTGCGCCTGCATCTCCCGTGTTACCGATTGCCCACTGTCGTTGTTTTACTTATTTCCGGTGATCGTTTTCACTGGATCATAGCTATTACGAAGTTTTCTCATGGCGCAAGACACGGCTATGCAGTGTCATAAACGTCTTGAGCGTTGTCGCCGATTCTAAGTCAAAGAAAGCGCGTCTGATCAGATTGTGCTAGCGTCACTGAAAGATGTCGCATAAATAAATTATCGAATGCATACGCGAGCACAGGCGGTTAATCTGGGATGTATACTGTTAGATACGCATTAAAAAACAACAACAGAGGAATTGTACCCGTGGGATTGGAGTCGATGGCTGTGCTAGAAACTGCCGTTGTGATTTGAATGTTGCCTTCCTGGGCATGCAAATTCATCGATTCTTTGCTCCCATATTTACCAGGGTTTTACGTGCCAGAACCGCGATCTCATTAAGAGGCATGGCGTGGTTGGGGGTGCTCTGGAATAATTTTGACTGCTTGGGGAGGGTCTTTAATCAGCACTTATAAATCTAAGTTCGCGAGCGTTTTTTTTTAATTTCTTTTCTTGCACTTCGCCCCCTCCCCCCCCCCCTCCTCGAAATGCGGCCGTCGCAACTGTGATCGCACCCGTTACCTCGGTTTCAGCAAGCGCAGCGCCTTAACCACTGAACTAGATAACGGTGGCTGACTCTTGGCATTGCTTTGAGTGTCTTCGCCGTCTCTGCACATAACATTCGTCATTCGTCGAACTCGTCGACATTCGTCGAACTCGTAAATTTCGACGAATCTCGCGCGCCGCTGTGCTGCACTGCCACGCACTTCGGTTGGGCTCTCTAAGCGGAGAACTCAAACACGTCCGCCGAGTCCTCGTATATAGTGACTAACCCGGTTGCCCAGCTGCCAGCAATGGCACTAATTACGCATTCGACACGCGCCGCTGAAGAGGCGGGCGCGTCGCATATACGCCTCCGACCGGTGTGTATGTTGCTAACGTCGGTAGCGCGACGACTGCATAAACTCTCCCGGCAGAGATACCCCCACAACAGTCCACAACTGTCAACAACAGATTGATGCTATATATACGAGAAAGGCTTCAGGCTTCAGAAACAGAGGAGAGAGAAATACGGGGCCAAACTCACAAAGGTTTGCGATCGTGTGTGTGTGTTCTGTGCCGTATGCCAGCTGCCTTCGCTATTAACATGCCCGGGGTCGGGGTCCTACGGGCAATCGTAGCGTGAGATTTTTTTTTTGTGTGTGTGTGAATGCGGGTCCTCAGACGTTAGTTAATCCTCTGGCGCTAACCTTAATTACTGCGACAGCGGCAGTTTGGCACCAGCACATTTCTGAAGGACGACTTCCTTGCGATGCAACGCATCTGTTAAGAATTGGTAGCGACCGTCGCGCGTTTCTAGCTGCAACCATGGTTGGGGGCCCGGCGACGCACCAAGAGCGAGCCGGCGAACGGACGAGGGGGCGCCCCGCTGGGCTGGTGTCCCGACCGGCGCCTCGACCCGCAACCTGATCCGTGCCCCGCGTTTTCGGCGGACCGCCTGCTGGGCGAAAATGGCCTGCGCTTCCGAGAAGGACGAAGGCGTCAGTGCGGCCAACGGACAACTTGGATTTTGTATTCTCTTTTCTCTTCTTTTCTAGTCACTGCGATGTCTTTTGTAAAATAAACGTTTAGTCTTGAAGCGAACCCCGACGAGTGAGAATCGTTCCTTCGAGGCTCCTGCGTGCGCGGCCGCTGTATACACCGCCGCCCGAAAGAGTCTCACGCAGCAGCAGTTTTTTTGTAGTCGCACTCGCGAAGTGACCTCCACAGAGCGTTGGTCGTAGCCCTTTAATTATTCTACATTTTCTGGTGCCGAAACCCGGGAGTGCTACATCTGGAATAACTTCGCCTGCATCATGGAGCGACTACAAAGGAAGCAAGCGGCCCTGCGACAAGCCATCGACACTACCATCGCAGCGGCCAGCACCTTACTTCAAGCGACAGAAGCACCAACCGGTGAGCTTGAAGAACATTTGGACATCCTTCTTGAGCAAGCTGAAGAGCTTAAAGCAGTCAACGACGCTATAGAAAAGAAAGTGGACCTACAGGAGCTCGACACCGTATTAATAGAGTGCGCTGCGTACAGCTTGAGAATTTGCAACATGAAAACAAGGATAAAAAGGGCACTGAGAGGTGGAGCCGCGAGCGAAACGAGGTCAAGTACACCAGCAGAAACAGGAAATAACTCTGACCACGTCGCACAGTCAGGTTCTGTCCAGCATGCAGTTACGACGACTCTTCAGCTACCGTCGACAACGACAAAACTTCCGAAGCTAGAGATCGCCAAATTCGACGGAAACCTGCGCTCATGGCACAGATTCTGGAATCAGTTCGAGTCTACCATCCACAAGAATCCAGCTCTACATCCAATTGACAAGTTTCAGTACTTGACGAGCTATCTCATCGGCAAAGCAGCAGCCGCTATCGACGGGCTACCACTCAGTGACCGAAATTATGAACTTGCAGTGAAGACATTGGTCGAAAGATTCGGAAAGGACGACGTTATCATTGAAGAACATATGTCGAGGTTGCTCAACATCCGACCTGTCCATAACATCCTCGACACCGAGAGGCTGCGGACCCTTTATGATGAGGTACAGACGGGGGTTCGGAGTCTCGAGGCATTGGGTGTGGCGTCGAGCACTTATGGAGTGCTTTTATTGACAGTCTTACGGAAGAACATACCGAATGAGCTTTGCATCGCTTACTACAGACAAAAGACAACATCTGCAGTCACGCCAGGAGATGACCTTCAAAATTTCATCAGTTTCCTCAAGACCGAAGTAGAAAGTCGAGAGAGGGCCGAATGTGGAACCCGTCAACAGCTGAGCACCGACAGGCTGAGTCACCCGATCCGCAAGGATATTCCTGAAAAGAAGGCGTCCGCGTCGGTTTTAACTGCCGTCATGAAAGCTGAAACACAGTGTAAATTATGCGAAGCGAGCAGCCACTCAACCGCCGACTGTGAAGTTGATTTGACTGCGGATCAGAAGAGGAGAATTGTGCAGCGGGAAAGACTCTGCTTTAGGTGCGCCAAGGCAGGTCATCGAGCATACGAATGCCGCACGTCAAGATGGCTTAAATGTAAGAGATGTTCCGGCCGGCACGTTGCAGCCCTGTGTAACCTGAATCGACCACCAGCAACAGGAAAGTCGGAAGAGAAGACTGTACTCACTGAGACAATCGTACAGTCTTCGCTGCAAGTCGAAGGCACCAAGAAGAGAACCCGTGTCCTTCTGCAGACGGCTCAAGCGTGGGTTCAGGGTAGGGAGAAGCGAGCGATGGTCAGGATGATGATTGACGGCGGAAGTCAGCGTACTTTTATCAAGAAAGAAGTTTCACAGAAGATGGAACTGCGTGTGATGGGAGAGGAGACCCTGAAAATAATGACATTTGGAAACGACAAGCCGTCTTCAGGAATGAAGTGCCGCCGAGTGGAGTTGTGGCTGTGCAGTCGACACAGCGGGAAAAAGATCCGCGTTGAAGCGCTTGAGATCCCGCAAATCTGCTGCGACATCGTGCCAGCACCTGAAGCTTCCACCGTCAACTACCTCGAAGGGCAAGGCCTCGAACTCGCCGACAGTACGCAAGAAGGAGCAGAAATAGGGCTGCTGCTGGGATCCGATTACTACTGGGAGGTCACAACCGGTGGTGTCAGGCGCCTGGACAGCGGGCTCGTAGCCGTGGAGACCATTTTTGGCTGGACCCTGCAGGGGACAACGCACACCACAGAATCAACAGCAACGTACGTGTCCACTGTGGGAGTGTTGCGCGTGGCTGTCATCGGCGAGGAAGACCAAGACGACACTGCTGCTCAACTTAAATCGTTTTGGCAGCTCGAACACATTGGCATTGTCGACGAAGGAGAGGCCGACGTGGAAGACAACCAAGTTTTGCGGGAATTTCGGGAGAACGTCTCCAGGAACAACTGCCGATATCAAGTTTCCCTTCCCTGGAAAGAGAATGCTGGCGATCTGGCAGACAACAAAGCCACGGCTTTCAGTAGGCTCAGGTCGTTGACGACTAAATTGATGGGCAACGATGACCTTATGCGCGATTATGACCAGGCGGTTCGGAACTACATGCTTGCTGGACACGCAGAAGAGGTCATCGAACTGGGTGAGTCCCCAAGAGGGCCCGTTTATTACATGCCTCACCGCGGCGTGGCCCGTCCATGCAGTCAGACTACAAGATTAAGGGTCGTCTTCGATGCGTCATCTAAAGCGCCGGGAAAACTGTCTCTAAATGATGTCCTGTTCGCCGGACCTAATCTGAACCCAAATCTGTCGGATATTTTAACTCGATTTCGAGTACACAATGTGGCGATCATGTCCGACATCGAGAAGGCATTCTTGCAGATTGAGCTGAAAAAGGATGACCGGGACGCCCTTCGTTTCCTCTGGTATGAAAGTACTCCAAAACAGGGACGAGCTCTCCCTCCAATCAGAGAGTACCGGATGACGAGGGTCCCGTTCGGCGCAACATCCAGCCCGTTCCTTCTCGCCGCGACACTAAAGCACCATCTAGAGTACACAAAAGATAGTTTTCCGGAGACAACAAGCATGCTAAACAACGACGTGTATGTGGATGACTTGGTCACAGGTGCCGATACTCTAGAGGACGCTAGGCGCATATGCAAAGAGGCGGAACATGTTCTTCAGATGGCAGGCATGAATTTGAGAAAATGGAAGTCCAATGACCCAAACCTTGCAGCAGAATGGTCAGAAGAGTCAGGAGACGAACACGGAATTTCAGCACACATCGTAACTAAGATCCTTGGCGTTGAGTGGAGACCGACTACCGATGAATTCACGTTTGAAATGAGTTCCCTGATTGACTTTCTAAAACAGCGTCAGGACACAAAAAGATTCCTTCTACAAGCGACGGCTCGCATATTTGACCCATTTGGATTCCTTGCGCCCATCACTATCACGACTAAGATTATGTTTCAGAGCCTATGGGAACGAGGGGCTCAATGGGATGACCCACTTCCATCAGACATTCTCGAAACGTGGAACAAGTGGTGTCAACAGCTCCCTGACTTAAGAAATGTTTCCGTTCCTAGAAAATTGGGGCAGGATATAAAGAACCACAGCGCAGAGCCGGAATTACATGTGTTCTGCGACGCGAGTCCAAAGGCATACGGCGCCGTTGCCTATATTAAATCGAGGACGAATCAGGGAATGCACATTGTTTTGCTGATGGCTAAATCAAGAGTGGCCCCACTCAAACGTTTGTCGCTACCACGGCTGGAGCTCATGAGTGCTTTGATCGGCGCACGCCTGGCCCACTACTTGATTGAACGGCTAGGCATACCAACAATTCAGGTACACTGCTGGTCCGACTCTAGTGTCGCTTTGAGCTGGATTAAGAGCTCCGCGCTGAAGTGGAAACCATTTGTGAGCAACAGAGTACAGGAGATACAAGCACTGACTGATCCCGCTGTTTGGAAACATTGCCCGGGGAGAGAAAATCCAGCAGATCTGTTGACACGGGGCATGCTGCCCTCCGCTTTGGTTGTCAGTGAGAGCTGGTGGACGGGACCGAAGTGGCTAAAAGGTATTCAAACGTACGACGCGATGCCTTCACACGCCCCTGAAGTTGAATGTTGCGCCGAAGAGCTCCGAAAAGTTCACGTGCTGAACACCGTGACGCTCGTAGACGGAATGCCTCTCATGGATCTTGAACACAAGAGCTCAATGACACGGGTACTCCGTGTCACCGCATGGGTTATGCGCTTTCTTTATAACGCGCGGAACGCGTCAGAGAAGAGAAGGGGAAGCCTGTCAGCGGAAGAGTTAGCACAGGCCGAGAGTTACTGGCTGAAAGTATCACAAAGAGAAACCTTTGGGAAGGACATCCATTCTCTAATCTCTACCGGGACACTTAATCGTAAGTCCGCCATCGCGGGTCTGACTCCATTCATTGACAGCGACGGCCTATTGAGAGTTGGAGGCAGGCTACAGAATAGCGCGCATAAAGAAGAGACGCGGCACCCAGTCATTTTGTCCGCTGTGCATCCGTTTACACGCTTATTGGTGGCCTGGGAGCATAGGCGGCTTTTACACGCTGGTGTAAGGGACACTCTGACTCAACTTCGCGAAAGATATTGGATCCTGCGAGCAAGACAGGCCGTGAAGAAAATCATTCGTCGTTGTGTTCCGTGCCAAAGACAAAGCAGCCGCCCCGCAGATGAGCCGTTTGCACCGCTCCCATACGACCGAATCCGCGAATCAGAGCCATTTGAAATTACTGGAGTGGACTTCGCAGGGCCGATATTTTATACCGAGCTTGGAAATTCCTACAAGGCCTATATAGCCCTGTTCACATGTGCCACCACGCGAGCTGTGCATTTGGAACTCGTCAGGGACTTGACAACACCATCTTTCCTTATGTCTTTCAAGAGGTTCGTGGCCCGGCGGGGAATGCCCAGGAAAATTTATTCAGACAACACTCTAACGTTCAAGCGAGCGTCGAGAGACTTGGAAAAGCTATTCTACGCTATAAGGGGAGGCGAGATGCAGGCTTACTTGGGCGACAACCGCATCGCCTGGAAGTTCATCGTAGAAAGAGCACCGTGGTGGGGCGGTTTTTGGGAACGTATGGTGCGAACTGTTAAGACAGGGCTGCGAAAGGTCCTCGGAAGAAGCGCCTTACATTATGACAGCTTGACCACCGTCCTCACTCAGATCGAGGCGGTTGTGAACTCCCGCCCGCTCACGTGCCTTCACTCGGACGCGGGGGAGCTTCTGCCCCTAACGCCATCGCATTTCTTAATAGGACGCCGAATGACAAGTTTGCCTAGCACTGGAGAAACGGTCTCCAGCGAATCTACGAAGGCTGCGCTCACAAGACGCTGGCAACACCGCATGACACTTGTCGATTCATTCTGGAAACGATGGAGGCAGGAATACCTACTAGAACTTCGCTCTGCTCATGTTACCGCTCAGCGAAAAGAGAGAAGCATAAGGGAAGGGGACATCGTCCTACTCGGAGAAGAGAAGGTCCCGCGACAGATGTGGAAGCTGTGCCGGGTTGTCGAGACGTTTCCTGGAAGGGACGGCCGAGTTCGAGCATGCAAGATTTCTCTGCCGGACCGAAAGCTGCTGAGACGACCGGTCCAAGCCCTCTACCCGCTTGAACTAGGGGAGGAATGAGCCGACGCTCATTGCGGGGGAGGTTGTTAAGAATTGGTAGCGACCGTCGCGCGTTTCTAGCTGCAACCATGGTTGGGGGCCCGGCGACGCACCAAGAGCGAGCCGGCGAACGGACGAGGGGGCGCCCCGCTGGGCTGGTGTCCCGACCGGCGCCTCGACCCGCAACCTGATCCGTGCCCCGCGTTTTCGGCGGACCGCCTGCTGGGCGCAAATGGCCTGCGCTTCCGAGAAGGACGAAGGCGTCAGTGCGGCCAACGGACAACTTGGATTTTGTATTCTCTTTTCTCTTCTTTTCTAGTCACTGCGATGTCTTTTGTAAAATAAACGTTTAGTCTTGAAGCGAACCCCGACGAGTGAGAATCGTTCCTTCGAGGCTCCTGCGTGCGCGGCCGCTGTATACGCCGCCGCCCGGAAACAGTCTCACGCAGCAGTTCAGTTTTGTTGTAGTCGCACTCGCGAAGTGACCTCCACAGAGCGTTGGTCGTAGCCCTTTAATTATTCTACAGCATCCTCGTTTTCGTCCGCTGCATTGTTGCCTGCCTGTCGTTGTGGCGGTTATGGCCTCCGAATTGCATGCATAGACGCCCTATGAGCGTGTGTGTGTGGAGGGGGGGGGGGGGTATGCAACGCATTGCATAGTTTACCAATGACAGCGGATGCAGTTATAGCGCGTCCCACTTGTCAGTGCACGTCGCCGAGGCGTCACGAGTGCGAATTGCAGTGACAGCGGTGGGCAAACTGTTGTTTTAATCGCGCAAGTTTGTATGTTTGGGCCACCGTCCACACCCTGTGCCGATGTTCGTAAGCAACACCTAAACAATGAAACCGTGGAATGTCGTGCGCCACTCAATTAGCGAGAAGAACAAAAACAACAGGACAGAGTGCTGGTACTCGTTATTTCCACTCATCCGTGTTTGTCCTTGGCGCTGCCTGTTAATGTTACCACACCAAGTCGCCCATGCAGCTGCCGCTATGTTTTGACGAGGTGGCTTGACGACGATGCGATAAACAAAGACGACTTGACGATGACGAATACGGTCCCGCTGTCGTTGTCTGAGTCAGCTAGACTGCTAGATGCAACTCTGACGCTGGTGCTTACTAGGAGCTGCCAGTAAGTATATGGCGGTTCCGCCAGCCCGGGAACGGTGTCTAAAAAAAAATCGAGAGAAAGAAGAGACGCAGACTGGGAACAAGTGCTGCGGATAATGGGGGATAGATTGATTATGCCTAAACGTCGTCCCTCTGGCCCCAAATAGCTTCCTGGCTCTGCAAATCGATCGTTTTCAGCAACGCATTGGGCTATAAATGCGACCGTTCGCGATGATCGTTCATGTGCGCAAGACTTGCATGCGAAAACATATACGATTGATTGGCTATTTAGAAATGTGAAGCGTAATAAGTAACGTGATAAGTCCCGAAGACGTCTGAAGCCACAAGCGCAACGATTAGACAGATCCACGTACTGTACATCGCTCCCTTGGCAGCTGAATGAAGGCAGCGCCGGAGTTACCTCTGGTGATTTTTGTAGGAAGCTATGACGGGAAGGACGGACCAACACAGAAAAACACAGTATAGAATATTTAACATCTGCCGCAATAACAAAAAAGAAAAAAGGGGGTTAATGAAGGTTCAACTTCAGGCACGCACGATCGTGACGATCTGTTTTTACGATAGGAAGGTCATCGCCGTTTTTTCGTCATAGCATAACGCTGCCTAACCTCAGCCTATCGCTGTTTATATGTCACGATGTCTGGCACAGGTAGAGTGCACTGCGTATTACTGGCGCGTTCCTTTATAACTTCAAAGTATTTCGACACTTTGCCCTTATGCGTCCTCGCCTTATTGCGCAGGTAGCCTCCATATCGCGTAGCCTCGATTAGCAGCGAGCAGTCATTACCTTTTATTTATTTCAATACCATTAGCAGTCTTTGGGAACGTCACCCAGTTTGCGATATGCATGTTTGTCTGTGTGGAACCTCTTTCGCACCAATTTCAGTCACAGGGTATGTGCGACCCTTCAACGACGATGAAAAGCCTGTAATATTTCTCTCTCTCTCTCTCTCTCTCTCTCTCTCTCTCTCTCTCTCTCTCTCTCTCTATATATATATATATATATATATATATATATATATACACACACAGCGAAGTAGACGCACGTATGAAGCGGTTTATTGACGTTTCGGCCGGGGTCCGGCCTTCACCCGGCCGAAACATCGATTAAACCGCTTCATACGCATGTCTGCTTCACTGTGAATATTTACCCGGACCCAGAACTGCTTTCTTTTTCTGGTATATATATATATATATATATATATATATATATATATATGACGCAGCATGTCCAGAGGGAAGCGCGAGAGAAAAAAAATTAAAAATTAAATTATGGGGTTTTACGTGCCAAAACCACTTTCTGATTATGAGGCACGCCGTAGTGGGGGACTCCGGAAATTTCGACCAGCTGGGGTTCTTTAACGTGCACCTAAATCTAAGTACACGGGTGTTTTCGCATTTCGCCCCCATCGAAATGCGGCCGCCGTGAAAGCGCGAGAGAGGAGCCCGGCTGGCTGTCGCTTGGAGATACTCCAATCTTTCATTCCGCCTAATTAAGAAATTAGTCGAAATTAATGAATCTACTTCTCAAATATTATATTTAGATCAGAAGTGTCGATTAGGATGTTGTAGAGCGATACGAAAAACTCCCGTACAGCTTTCTGTTCCTTGATGCGTGCTACATAAAAGTGTTTTTCCGAGCGTGAAAGAAGTCCGCAAATGCAAGAAAAATTGCCGCGCGACTGGCCGCTCGAGGCACTTTGCGTGCATTGGCGGTCTTCTTTCGCGCTCAGAAGAACACATTTATGTAGCCTGTATTGAGCAACCGAAAGCTGTATCGGAAGTTTTTCATGTCGCTCTACAATTTTCTCATTGACACTTTTAATCTAATTGTAATATTTGAGAAGTTGGTTGATTGATTAAGACTAATCACCTAATTAGGCGGAAAGAAAACAAATTAATTTGTGTGTATCCAAGCGACGCCAAACAACATTACCTCAGTTCTGTCCAGCTACGCGACATTCGCATATTTTTTAAACTGCGGCTAAAGTTAGCTGGGGCACCTTGTATATATTGCTCGGTTTTACGCTGCACAGACATTAAACTGTACTGTTTTTCACGATAAAGTGCTTTAGCGCATGTTTACCGCACTAACGCTGTACAATTTTGTGCCGTCCCTAAAATGCTGCAGCAGAGCTCTACCGCGCTACCGCTACAAGTGTCACTTGTCGCCTGGGCATGCACTGTTGGGATTAGCTACAGCGCATTCAGGTGGTACCTTACGCGTGGTTAATGTAGTCGACGGCGGACGCTAGACCGTTCGGAGTGAGCGAGAAAATCTAACAGCTCGAAAGACAGAAATGTAGCGTGCACACAACGAGACGGCGCTGTTTGTTGCCCACCTGATACTGCACTGTTCACTGCGCTGTTCGACTGCTTCAGTGCGCACCAGCCGAGATAGTGTTTCAGTTCAGTTCAGCATACTTAGGAGATGGTGTTTTAGCGTCGCGTAGATGCATGCTGCCGGTGTACCCAATACCGGAAAACGTATAGACGGCGGCGATATACGATAAGATCAAGACGCTCATTTAGAGACGACGACGAGTTCGAAATTAGAGAACCCATTTGCCATCTTTGTAAACACGTGCTATATATAGTTCGCCACCGGTGTTTATACCGCATTTTGGCGGAGGTGCCCGTGTCGATACCTCACCCATATCAGATCATAAGACCCCCTGTGATGGAAATACCGCATGATGTTATATGTGAGACCTCTTGAGTTTTGCATCTTATATACGTACTAATGTTGGCTTCAGGTGCAAAATCTGCACTCGTGAGAGTGTAGTCTTCTACTAATTGCCACGGAAGTATGTTCAACTCCTTCTTGCTTTCGGTCACGAACTGTCGCGCAACGCAAGGACATTTCTATATCATTTTGTCGCTGAACGCCTTGGACTTGTTTTCTCCTTGTTATTGTCGCTTGTCTGCGTGTTGCCGCCGTTGTAACAAGTGTCGGCAATCTTGGCGACGTGGCATATTCATTACTCTCGTACATCCGGGTAGTGAGTTCAGCCTTCCTGGGGCGCTACCGGAGATCGTTGTTAGAAACATGTGCTTCGAACAACGATCTCCGATCGCGCCACCCCTGATATAATGCGAGAAGTGCGATACTTTCCCCAACAATCTCATTAAACCTCGAGAGAAACTAAACGTCGGCTAATATCAAGTTTTTCGAGTACGAATGAAATACGAGTAACGAGTATCGAATATCAAATCGAATATGTAACACTCAAACGAGGCCGACTTATATATACAGAAGGAATAATTATTTGAATATCTTTAGGTACCACGTACGCCTGCAATTACCAGTGCAAGAAAGACAGCTAACTAACAGTGGAGCAAGCTTAAACACATCATCACCGATTGTCATCAAAAAAAAAAAGCAAAGAGAACTCCACTGATAGCCGCGGAATACTTTTAAAGCCTTGTTGAAAACAAGCTTTTCGATGAAGAATGACTGCTGTATGACTATCTTTCCGAAACGCTTGATAAATGGTCGACGGATAAAGATCAGGAGTTGTGGAGGAAAACAAACAAACAAGAAGCTGCTAAATGACAAGAGTGCCGTATGCACATGTAGAAGGGCCAGTTTCGAGTAAAAGATGACCGGTTGTAGCGTAATAGGTAAAACTACTACATGACTAAACTGCCAAAAACAAAAACTGACAGACTACAAAAGAAGAAACCACAGGTTGTAATGTGTCGGCTTCCACCGCGAAACCAAAGTATGTATTACCCCTTTTTATTTCGGCATTGCTTCGAAAAATTGTCGTTGTCTTGCTTCTGATAATTTGTGACAGTTTCTTTAGCAAGCGGAGAACAGTAAATCGACTACAACGTTCAGTTGGTGCGAAATATTAGATATGTTGTGAATATTTCAAAAGACCGAATAGTGTCTTTTTGAACACAAATACGAGTAATCTGTATGTAATACTTGATTCGTATTCGATACTTGGAATATTCGCCCACCTATAATAAGTACATTTTCACCACCATCGACGCGACCTTAGCGTTGAGGTCACGAGGGAGGCCGCAAGGCTCCAAGACAAAAAGTCGTCACTTCTCACTAAGCCATCGGCAGCTGCCACCAAGTAAACTATGACCGCTAAACAGCGAGCATGGCATACAAGGCCGGTATTCACAAAACTTGTTTCACGTAAGAGAATTTTACGCAATTAAGACAATCGCTGCGGCGACGGCTAGTCAGTCGAACCACTCCAACTGCACTTACAGTTTTGTAATTACAGGACCAGGGGCCGACCTCACAAAGCTTGTAGTTCGTGAGAGCTGTTTGCCATTTCCGTATGGCACCTTCGCTAATTATATGTCCAACATTCCGATCGATTAACTGGGCTTTGCTCTTACGAACAGTCCTGGCGCTAAAACGTTTTCTCTCTTTCTTCTATTTCTACGGTGAAGCTTTTGTTGTGCCTCAACAAAAACTATCAATCATCAACAATGACTCATATCTCCCTAAGCAAGCGAAAAACGAAATCATATATATATATATATATATATATATATATATATATATATATATATATATATATATATATATATATATATATATATATATATATATACGCACTCGTATATAGTGATCCTCGCAAATGTATATGCACAAGTGTGTTTGAACCTTTGTTCAAAATTCTGTGTGACCTCTAGCTGTGCCGTGTGCTAAACAGGTCATCCACCTCTGCAAAGTTTTTTTTTTTTCAAATATTTATACATACTCCGGACCCGTATTCAGAAAACTTCACTTAGGAAAGTGCCATCCACGATTGGTCATCGTAGCAGCGATCATCTCGTTACCATACCGATCACTATCGTAAGCGGCGGGCCCCTTACACTGGCCAATCAGGAAACTATCTTGCGTCAGAGAATTTTTCTGCATGCAGGGCCAAGAGCCGAATTCACAAATCTGTTCGCTCGTAAGTGTTATGTGCCATTGGCCGGCCTTGACTGGCTTCTGCGTTTGCCGACAGTTCTGGAGTAAGAACGTTCTTGCGAAGGAACCGTCTTCCTGAAATAAAGTTCTCACGCTAATTCCACGAGCAGGTTCCAGCCAATCAGGATGTCGGTCCCGTCATGAGGGAAGGCGGACCGGGCAATGCCTAACAGCACGCGGGAACGAAAGCCCTTGCGAATTCGGGTCGCAGGATTCTTCAAAACTTTTCTTACGTAAGAGCATCCCCTCGTGAGCCGAGAGAGAGAGAGGGAGGGAGGGATAAATGAAAGGCAGGGAGACGTTTAACTGAGCCCGGTTGGCCATACCCTGCACTGGGAGAAGGGGAGGGAGCGATTAAGAGAAGAAAAAGTCCGCTGTTAATACCACCGACGTAGTAATAGTTTCTGCTCTTTATCGCAGATGGTCCTCAGTCCCAACTCGCTATAGCAATCGGCCGCTCATCAGACGTGAGAGCGATCGCATTACACCTTCCGTCGTCTCTCTCTCTCTCTCTCTCTCATACCTTGAGTAAAACAACTCTGCTTCCATAACCCAGAAAGATAGGCATTAGCTATCTGGAGTGCTCGTATATAACTCTCCCAAGGAGACTGCCACGTCGCTCAGGACTCCTCGAGGCCGCATTTATAAACTCTGGGCATACGGTGACGCACGGCGATAGCAAAAGGCGTTTCGAGAGCGATCTACGCCTCACTCGTCGCCTCAAGCGCAAATGCGAACCCGCAGCCCCCCTCTGATGTCCATCGTCTGTCACTCGGCACGGGTCGTGCTTTTCCCGAGCGCAGCTGTTTGTTTGCGCAGGGCTATGAGCTGCCGTCGCCACCATTTACGCCGTCCAGGAATAGGACGACGCCCGAGAGTTATTGTTGCTTATTTCGAGCCGATATCAATACGACGCGAGAGCCGCGCCGGGGTAGCGCCGAGGAACAAAATAAATAGAGAGAAATGGTATAGAGTGTCGTCCCTCTTTCGATATTCGGTGGCGCGTCCTCAATAAAATGCAAATATGTCGAATTGCTGTTGTGATATTTATGGGCGCGCAGATATACATACATACATACATATATATATATATATATATATATATATATATATATATATATATATATATATATATATATATATATATATATATATATATATATATATATATATATATATATATATATATATATATTGCATGCATTGAATGCATATATATCATGCATTGAATGTACGGCACAGCCTACTCGTGATCGTGATGCATTGGTTGGTTCTTCCCTCTGCGCGTATACAATGAGGGTCACTGACCGCGTTGTTGCCACTTGGCGGCTGATGCGGTTAGCCCAGCACGGAAAACGAGCTTTGTCGATAGGACGCCGAAGAAAATCTGCAGAAGAGTGTTTACAAGGCAGTGCAGAAATGTCACTCTGGAATTTTCCCTAGAAGTTTCCCGGAGAGAATTAGATAAAAAAAGAACATCCAACTGAGGAAAAAAGAACGTACAGAAGAATGCAGGAAAGTAAGAAGGAAGAACAAAACTAACGGAAAGGATATCCACATAGCGGTAGCGAAAGAGACCCATGGTGGTAAAATTATATGGTGCTTGACAGACAGGCCAACGAAGCTCTTATGTGAAAGCTAAAACCATCTTCACCGACATACTGCTTTATACGGATGCTACGCTGGAACCAAATGCTACATTAAACAAGAATATCAAAAGGAAAATAACAGAAATAGTGACAAAAAACAAACAAACAAGCGACTAATCAACAAACAAAGAATAACCAGGGCCCGTGTTTACCAAAAAAATATGCTCTTGCGTTAGAGCTGTTCCTAAAAGCAGGTACCAGCCAATCGTGATTTACTATTTATTATTATTAATCACGTGAACGTATATGCAAACATCACAAAGAGAAAAGGAAAAAGCGAGCTAGCAGCTGTCTCCTAAACGGACACCACCCGCAGTCTAGTATAACCGAACTTGCATTACGTATCCAAATAGCGATCGTGATTGCATACGAAACGAACTTGCGATTGCGATCGTATGCAATCGTGAAGGTGCCAACAAATCCGACTCATCATTAGCGAAGGCCAAACAACACTTACGTATATACGAAAAGCTTCTTGAATTCAACCACCGGAACCGGGTCCCAAATCCATGAAGATTTACGTCCGTAAGAGCCGTTTGTCCTGGTCCTGCCCCGTTCGCTAATTGTGCACGCTACCGCGAGTTGCTGGCGCGCGTTCTTATAAATCACTCTAGCTCACCATGCGATTTGTGAACGGGTTTCCCAATTCCAAAGTCGCAGACGTTTTCGTTCGAAGGAACTCTGTTGGTGGGCTAATTAATCGCCGTCGCTGATAATACGCATACATTTGTCAGGATTAACCAGCGGCTCCAGCAACTGCTCCAGCAGTATACGATTCGAAAAATCCAACTTTGAGAACGAGATAAAACGCGATTCTTCCAGCGAATGTTCGCAGCCGAACACGCAAGTAAACGTGGAATCCCATCGAGGGGTCGCAGAAACGAAGCGCGCGTTAAATTTCCTCCATGTCTATGTCACGGTTAAATGCCAATGCATACTTCCTTCGTTTTATTGCTTCTTATTATTCAACACCAACCTCGGAGAAATGGCTGAGCGAGTCGAGGTATACGCTACACCTTACTTTCACTGCCCAAGAAAAGAGAAGGTAAAGTAAGTCTCCGTGGCTGCGTTTAACGACCTCTGAACAGAAGAATGCAGTTGTCTGATTACTGCGAGAAGGTCATTCCATATGTATGTCCCATCAAGCGAGCGCCCAGCCTGAAGCAAGCCATTGACCATTAATAAAAAACCCACCGCACGGTTACGTTTACGGCTCACCGAGCTATCTACGCAAGGTGACCTTGAACGGACCAGGTAATACGAGTCAAAGCGACAATTCGCTTTCTTCTCGTGCTGAGACACATTTACCAGTGCGTAAAGGCCCTCCTGCCATTGGCGACGATGGCCGACAGGCTTGTCGTTCTTTGTTGTTTTTGTTGTTGTTTTCGATAGGCCGTAAATGCAAACAGGCACTATTCCTTTCATACCCCTTCTTTCTCTCTACGTCTGGAGCTGGGATCGATAAAGTTTAGCGATCCAAAGCGACTATGCGATGCGAGACCCCAGGGCGTACGGTTCTCAATTTTTTTCAGCGCCTCCCCCACCTTTTTTTTTTCTTGCACTTCTACTTAATTGGAATTCGAAATTGCACCGCTAATGTCGTTGAAACTGGCTACTTCCTGCTGGAAAAAGAGCGTCACAACCACTGAGTCAGCCCACGGTGCGTAATTGTGCGTAGAGTAGTCGCTGTCCTCCCCTCCTACCTCCTTGCGCGCACACAGCCGTACAGAAATGGCATGTACTTTCTTATACAGAAGAATCAAGATACGACTACAAAAATTCAAGCAGATATGTTTCTATAGAGCCTTATGTGTTCATATCCGCCCACCTTTTTATATATCCATATATGGCTTTCTCCTTGAAAGCAGCAAATATCACCATATCTGCCCATAGCCATATCTGGCTTATATTGCATATAACCTGTAAGGCCTATTTAGGTATCTGCCATACATATCTTATATGCAGATATGGCTCTTGAATGCCATATCCGTATAAGCGTTTATATGACTATACCTGAGTCACTGCAACGTATATGGCAAGCACTTGTGAGTTGTAAAAAAAGATATTTCTAGTTCATGCTGCGGCTTTTTCTTTTCTGGAACCATGTAATCATCGTGTGACGTACTAAATGAAAAACGAGTATTCCCCGAGGCATTCATGCATACATACATTTATTTTAGTCGCACGGAGCATCCTGTCGAAACCCAAGTGTACACGTATAAATGCACGGAGGCATATCTCATGTGGCCGCTCTTCTTCGAAATGGCTTTATCGCATGCGGCAAGCGAAGAAAAAAGAACTGATTAACATGAATGCACATCCGTAGTATATGTAAATGACACAAGTATCTGTAAAATAATTTCGCTTGAGCGCTGGATGACAGCTGCTGGGATCGCAGAATCGCAACGCACATAATGTTTTCCGAATGCAGTGGTGGTTTCGGGCACGCGAGTGGGGCGCTTCCAGAAACAGATGGAATTTATGACCGCAACACAAGAACTAAGAAAGTGCGCCATTTACATCCGCCGCATTCGCCTCAACTCAATGATGTGCTCGAGTATAGTTACGACATAAGTGAGGACCTCAGTTTTCGTCCATCACTTGCAGTGAGCTTTTGGCTCCATGCTTTGTAGAGACCAACGTAGCGCACAAAACCCTCAGCAAACATAAAATATGATTGGCATGATAGAAACGACAGAAAGAAAATGCTCGCGTTACGGCAAGATGTTTTGCCGTATTGTCAATTTCAGAATGAGTCGGGCAGCACGTACCGCTATGGTGCATTACTCGCAGCGAAAATCTGGAAGGACCGCTCGGGGTCGTTCAGTTGGACATTAATGCTTTCGCATTCACAACTCATAAGAAGTGCTTAGGTGTCCCAGATTTTTTTTTTCAGTTTATTGTCATCCTGCGGCTACCTTCATATACAAGCACGCAGAAGACTAAGCACACAGGGCGCGATAGCATGCTCCTGAAAATTTTCCAGCTTTCACTGGCGCGATGTTCGTATTGCAATTCAATGACAGTTATTTCCCATCTTTATTTTTGTTTTGTTTTTAACTAAGGTCGCGGGGGGGGGACATTGTGAGCACATTTCTAAACGATGAAGAGACAAGCGCAAGCACTGCGTGCCAAAATGTTTGGCATTAACAAACCGAGGACACGTAAAAGCAGCATAACCATACAATGCGTTTGCTCTTATGGTCTGCTGCGTATTTAACAAGTTGACCGGTGACGTTCGAACTCGGTTATGAATTTTTCACAAAGTAATTTTCAACCTAACAATAAAATAGAACTCACGTTCAGGTAACGTACCGGAAAGAGCTTTATCAACCTGGTCACGGTCTATTTTTCTTTACAATAGCATTTGGGATGATAGCTCGAGAAATACGGGCACGGCTGGACTGAAACGTTCAAGAATCTGGAGATTATAAAATTTCAAATGCTGTTGCAACACCACCTGAGCCAAATCACAGCGATTCATGCCTCTGAATGTTAGGTAATAAAATGAGTAAAATAGAGGAGACAGTTTAGCTAACTTTGTTAAATTGAGCCAGACAGCAAATATTGCAGGAACCGTAAGTTAGCGTCTCTGAGTAAACGAGTGTAATTTATGTTTTTTTTTTCGCCATTGCAGCGTCATTATTATCCGAGGTATGCAAGCCAGTAGTGCAAATAATGGCAGAAAAGAGAAAGATAATGCCTCACGGAACATATGTGTTAACTAATACGGTTAGCAATATGGTTAACTAATATGTTAACTAATATAGGAATATACTGTCAGGCCTAGGACCTTATCTGTCCCATAAGGAGCACATCATATAAGGAACGCGCCGAATAAGTAGTTAGATATTGCCGTGTATCGTGGTATAAAAGTAACGTGCTAGCCATATATGCGCTCTTTGATATCCCAATATACGACACTGTGTCTGACTTGATACATTCACATATGACGATATAAACAAGATAAGGGTCCCTATCACCCGCATTTAAACTTTCCGTTCCGTAAACACACACACAAACACACGCACACACACGCACACACACGCACACAGAGAAAGAGAGAGAAACAGACAGACAAAGCATCAAACTTCGCACCCCTACTGGGAATTTTGTTTCTGTACGCCAGTAATCGGAGCATTGTTGCTTGTGGTCTCCCTGCTTCTTTTGCCACCAAATCCCCAATCACTTTTCTATCGCGGACATGTTCTCCCCCCCCCCCCTACTATCCCTGAAACCAATGGCTTAAAGGAGGCCGGAAGAGCCCACACCGACAGCTGGGTAGACATCTTCACATTCTAATAAAGCACGTTCCATCGTCTCCTTAGCTTTACCGCAGCAAGCACATCATGCTTCTTCCTTGGTGTACCTCGCTTCATAACTATGTGTTCTAAGGAATCCTGATCTCGCTTCGAAAAGCAACGAGCTTTCCTTCGAGTTATCGTAAGTTGTTTCTTTCCTGATTTCGTTATTTCCTCTTAGGTTGTTAATCATAGCAGGTTTCTTTCTTAATGCCAGCGCCCATGAAGTTGTCTCAGCCTCTCTGACTTTGCGTTTGACGTTCTTTGTTTCCATGTTGCTTACTGTATACCGGTCGGATATATACAAGCTTCCAAGTCCTTTTCCTCCCCTGCGAGTCAATGTTCTTTCTTCTCGAGCTGGATGGATGCACGGATGTTATGAGCGTCCCCTTAAGAACGGGACGGTGGGTTCCGCCACCAAGGTCTTGCCATTATACTGCCCAATGTCCTACCAAGGTTAAAAAAAAAGAACTATGACCTCCCAAACCCAAGCTTTCTGATCTCCTATTGCGACCTGTGCTTTTGCACGTCTCCGTTCTTTGTTGCTTCCCTACTTTTCGTCCACCAATTCCCCAATCGCCTCTCACTAATGACCACTGCGGACATGTTTAGTTTTCCACTGCTCCCGCTGAACACAAAGGCTTCAAGGAGGCCAGTGGCGCCCAAATCGACCGCTGGGTAGACGTCTTCACATGACAATAAAACATGCTCCATAATTTCGCTAGCTTTACTGCAGCAAGCACATGCTTCTTCTTCCTTCTCATATCTCGCTTTATAGGTGCGTGTTCTATGGCATCTCGATCTCGCTTCGAAATGTTATGAGCTTCCCTTTGAGTTATCGTAAATTGTTTGTTTCTTGATTTCGTTTTCTCCTCTTAAGTAGTTACTAATGGCAGGTTTCTTTTCCATTGCCGCCACCCATGAGATTACTTCAGACTCTCTGACTTTCCGCTTGACGTTCTTTGTTCCTGTGTTGCCCACCCTACAGGCTGCATACTTGCCGGGAAGCTTCCTAGTTCTTTTACTCCACTGTGAACCAATGTTTTTCCTGTACGGATACCTGAACACTCTCCCAGCCCAATTAATTTCTTCCATATTCCTCAGCCGTTCTTCATAATCAATTTTGCTGCGAGCTTCCCTCACTTCAAAACTAGTTCAACCCATATCACCCTGCACAGCTTCATTTGTAGTCTTCCCGTGGGCGCCCAATGCGACCTTCGAGCTTTCGAGCAATGCGAGCTTTCGGGCGCACATACAGGCACCTGGCGGCGGTCGAGCGAACCTCAGCGCGAGGGCAGCCTCGCTTGTCGCGCCAGAGGCAATCGCTGCGAAACGATCGAGTGCACACCGTGTTTTTTGTTTCTTGAGCAGGACGCGGGCGAAAGGATTGAATGGCGCGTCCCAAGGAGCGAACTGGAACACCCCAGCCACGCGGCGACCAATTATGTGTAATTTTGAAGCTTGACGGCTGCAACCAAGTGATAGTTTGTGGCAGTAGAACGTTAGGCCACAGCAATTTCGTCGTTAGTCAACAGCGCCCGAGGAAGCGTATACAGTAAACACATTCTGCTTTTGCGTACATGCGAACACCGTCAATGACGGAAGTTCGAGTCGCCTGCAGTTGCGAAAGCGCGGACAGGTGGCAAAAGATGCCTCTGAGCAGAGCAGTTACGTCAGAGGGTTTGCTGCAGAAAGGAGCAGACATAATAGCAACGACGGCTTCAGACTGCAAGAGAACGCGGACGCAGACTACCGCGTTTTTCGGTCCGCAGTCCGCACGGTCTTTATATCCTTTCCAGAAGTATACCATACGTATATTATAACGTAAATCTCGCTTGAAACGGTATAAATTTAACTCGGAAACGATTACGCAAAATATTCGTACCAGATATAAAGCCGGCAGCGCGCGGAATCGTATAGAAAGAGGTCAAGCATACTTTGTGAGCTCATCAATTTGACCTCCACCGCGTTGTCTCGTCACTGACGACAAAAAGCAGGTGAGTTTCAAATGCCGCGAGTTGAGATGGAAATTGAGGACGTGGCATCAGCAAGGCTAACCTACCACACGGTGGTACACAATCTGTCTTTAGGTGAAGAAAAACGGATTTCGTGACAACGTACATGAGGAGCTACGGTTACATTCTCCACGTGATTGCGGACGCTGCGTTCAGAACATAGCCGTAATCATTAAACAAAAAATTGCTTTCTCGTTTTGGTAACATACAAGTTAATAGTAACTAACTTGAAAACCGATTATGAGCCTCAGCTAGCGACCTTCAGGCCTAAGGAGATGTTTAGAAACTGAAATTATCCGCTGTGCGAAGTATCCACAGTTGCGCATGATAAATAAGTGGTTAAACATTTGATAATAGTTTCTTACGGTCACGTACAAGCTTAATGCGATTGTTGACAAACGCCCTCTCTTGTTGGCTCGCTTAAGAAAGCCAAGGCCCGAATGCACAACAAACATCTTTTACCATTGCAAATCATTCGCTAACCTTCATGCGCAATTATATAAATCGCTTGGTAATTACTAGGTGCGAAGGAATCCTTGGCTAATGCTAGCTGGGTAATAACTATGAGGGAAAACATCGTGTACTTGTTGATGCCGTGCCTACCATGACACATGTGGATACAGGCGAGACGATTTCTGAGATTAGTGTTTTCGCCGACAATTGCAATATTTCTTAGTGCGAAATTTGAGTGCAGGTCTATACGTGTTAACGCCAACCCGCGTCGCAGAATATCCGGCGTTCCGCATCCGGAGGAGGAGGAGAAACATTTATTTAAAGGAAAGAAAGGACAAGCAGGTGTCTTTCTGCTTGTGCGGGAGGCGCCCTTAGTCCAGGGCTCCTGCGGCTCTTGCTGTCTCCCGGGCCCGCCGCACCAGTTGCTGCTGGTTACGAGGGTCCGAACTAGTCAGCACGGCCTCCCACTGCTCGGGTGTGGGGTTGGGTATTTGCGGGGCCGCCTTCACGTTGGGGCACGCCCATGCGGTGTGTTATAGGGAGGCGTAATCATTACAAAGGGGACATTTGTATGAATATAGTGTAGGGTGTTTCGTACCACGCACAAGGTCCAGCTAAATAGGTCGCGAAGCCTGGAACGAAAAGCGTGCCAAAACCTATCGCCAATGGTATCAGTTAGTGGTGCACGATTGAAGCGCGACAAGGTGAGAGGGGGACAAACACTGAAACTAGAGAACCTATACGTAAAAAAAATGCGCAAAATTTTTTAATCAAAATGTTGGCATACGAGTAATTTTCCGTTTCAGATATTTTTCCTGCAGTGAAAGAACAAATGTTATTTTTTTTCTATTTCACAATTTATTAGTTCTTTCCTGGCGACTCCGACCAGCCAGTGATTCTGGCGCAAGACTTGGCAAGGCTGTGCAAGGCAGCTATTAAGTCGTGAGGAATGGCGTTGCTCACTTCAACGCGGCGGTTTCGTCCGAGTTTTTCGAAAATTTCCTTGAGTGTTTCTTCAAAGCGTGGCGGGCGCTTCACTTGGAATTTTGCGCGACCGAGCGCACTGCATTCGTTGGCAAAAGGTGTGAGTGCAAGTTTTTTGGTATCGTGCAAGTTCACGCTGCGGCATCAGACTCACTTGTCTCGTCGTGACGATAAATGCGAAACAGCCCGCGAAGAAACGTCGCGCTATGTTCGTTTACTCTCCGTAGCACAGGCTCTGAGTGTTCGACGGGCAGCAAAATTGGGATGTTACCTAAATGAAAATGTGGGGCAATGTTGTCTGATAATTGTTGGATATGAATGCACGGTGTCGAAAGGAATTACGAGTGATTCAGTGAAAGGGATTCGCGTAAGTTGCTATGTCTTGCGACTGTGTGCTGGTCATAGTACTTTTCATCATCGAAACATGTTTTGTTTGGTCAGTTATATTGGTTGCATTATTCACGATGAATTAAAGTGAAATTGATGATTTTGAAAGCTCTTTGCCAGTGCCGTTAATTTCCTTCCTATTCGATCACCGTAATAAGGAAGCTACTGGAGCAATTGCTGTCAATAACATCCTAATTACGTTCACTTTAATATTTACGCCACTCCTAATAGTTAAAGGTGTCCGCTGGCTTTTCAACGGAGCCGAGTCGCAAGTTCGCCTCAGCCTCAAAAGAAAAATAACTGCTGTCGTAGCGGCCGTAATGCCGGACGCTAAAGAAATTCATACATTCGTGCCAAGCAGCGTAAGATCGTGACGTCACTTTTTCCTTTTTATTTTTTGCTTGTTGCTAGTTGTCCCATCTATGGTTGTCCCCACGATACGTAGATGGCGGCGGTTACAACGAGCCCCATTTTCTTGACATGTGGGCTTTTATGGAGCTGCCAGTTTACACATTCTCTATGGTTTACATATACCTTGCCACGCATGCGTGTATCGAAATGAGTTTCGAACCACGCATACGTGACCACACAGGCCCTCCATGTGAAGCAAGGAAATTACTCAAGTAATCGAATTTCTCAAGGTAAGATACGTAAAAAGGAACGTAATGTACGACCTACACAAAACCTACAGACATGATCGCGTCCGATTGTAATTTGAATATACGAAAAAACATAATTCTGTTACGCGGAAACTCAAACACAAACCCCTCTTAAGGCAATAGCGTTTCCTAGCTACCGTTAGAGCTCTGTCTTAGTAGGAGCGGCGGGGCTCCTTCGGTTCCTTGCACACCATCAAAAAAGGAACCACAAAGCTCGCCTTCGTGCGTAGCATTCGCCGCCAGCGTTTCCCAGTGAACATTGCGGTTGCATAAGCTGCAGCTGCCAGGAAGCGTGACAAACACTCAGGAATCTTCGAATGCTATCGCGTTACACTATTAAAGGCGAAGCTTAAGTGTCCCCCAACTTTTTTTTTCTCATTTCGCGATATATTGGCTGGTGCGGACAATCTGTCTCATGCGGAGCGATGAGTGGAGCGACTGCTTCGCTAATTAAGAGATCGCGAGAGGCAGCGCGTGGTGGCGCGCGGGCGCGATTAACAGCAGCCGCGGCAGACGGACCTCTGCTCATGCAGCGCTTTGTTTCCATACGTGGTGTCGGTGGACGCGCTCGTCGCATGCCATCGGTGAACAGACGATGGCGCGGTACTCTGGCGCCATCTCGTAGCGGTCGTCGCCGCAGAGCCTGTCTTGCGCAGCACTACGATTTTCTTACACGGTTTTTCCATACACCTCTCCTCCGATGTCCTACTCGCCCTCTCTTCGGTATCACAGTCTTTCATCCCCTGAAGCTCTGCGCGTTCATTGTTTCATTCTTCGCAGTGAACTCCGTTACGCCGAGGGACGCCGACGCGAAACGCAGGAACAGGCGCCTAAGAGCTGCGCTATAGAAAGTGAACAAAACTTGCCTTTAATTTAATGTGTTCCGTTTAACCACACAAAGGCAGCGGATTATTTGAGTAAAAACTTGTTTGCAGCCGGAATTCGCCCCTTCGTACTACTGACAGAAAAGTACGGCTGGGGCTTGGTATTGATTATAGCAAGCTTTAACCACTGGAAAAAATTGCAACCATACACAGACTTCCCGGACAGGGAAGCACCGGCCCCCGTCGATAAAGAAATAATAGATCCGTAGGTCAATCAAACCTTCAAAATAATTAGCCATAGCATGCGCAACTGTAAAGCACATATTCCTCGGGGCAGTGACAAGAACAAGAGGTGGTTTCTTGGATACTCGTCGTCAACCATTTATCTGACTACTCCGAATTTTAATAATTAACGGCGCAAGATAAATTTATGAGTTAATGTACTACTCCAACGGGTATACCTAACATATTACACATCTTGGTACATCGTCTCGAACGCGCGACCTTAGTATGCCTCAGTGGGCTACTCTTCCTCCGAGGAAGAAGGAACATCGACGTACCCTACGCTGGATGGATGGATGGATGTTGTGAGCGTCCACTTTGAAACGGGGCGGTGGGTTGCGCCACCAAGCTCTTGCTATTATAATGCTTAATGTCCTACCTAGGTTAAAAAAGAAAAAAAGAAAAGAAAAGACACTATGAACTTCCACAACCAAATTTTCTGATCCCCTCTGCGAACTTTTCTTTTGCACGTCTCCGTATTTTGTCGTTTCCCTACTTTTCTCCCGCCAATCCCCTCTTACTAATCCCTATTGCGGACATGTTTACTTTACCACTGCTCTCGCTGAACCCAAGGGCTTCAAGGAGGCCAGTGGTGCCTAAATCGACCGCTGGGTAGACGTCTTCACATTCTAATAAAACATGCTCCATAGTTTCCCTAGCTTTACCACAGCAAGCACATGCTTCTTCTTATATCTCGCTTTATAGGTGCGTGTTCTAAGGCATCCCGATCTCGCTTCGAAAAGTAATGAGCTTCACAAATACCTGAACACTCTCCCAGCCCACTTACTTTCTCCCATATTACTCAGTCGTTCTTTATAATTAATTTTACTGTGAGCTTCCCTCACTTTCAAACTTGTCTAGCCCATATCACCATGCACAGCTTCATTTGTAGCTTTCCCGTGAGCGCCCAATGCGAGGCGTCCAACTGGCCTTTGGTCCCCATCGAATCCTGATTGTAACCCTGATTTAAAGCAAGCAACCGCATTTCCAAAAGTAAGTCCTGGAACCATTACACCTTTCCACATACCTCGGAGCACCTCGTACCTATTGTATCCCCATAGCGCTCTGTGCTTCATTATGGCTGCATTTCTCTTCCCTTCACTGTAGTTGATTTTTCCTGTGTTTCTATATATCCACTGCCTTCGTTTAGCCATATACCAAGGTATTTATATTCTGTTACCGCAGGTATTTCCTGGCCCTGTATTGCCACTGTCTGTTCACTGTTTTCATTGAGTACGATAACCCCTGATTTTCTAACACTAAATTTCAAACCTAAATTGTTGCCTTCCTGTACACAGATATGCGACCTGGTCGGAGAGCGCCATCTAGTCGTGGCGTCTGCTAACATACACAGCAGCCGGAATACCGAGTATAAGGAAGTATTGGCTGTATTTGGACAGTTCGAATGTAAACGAGTAATTAAGCTAGTAACTAAAAACATTTGAAAGACGCTAATCTCTTAGGAAAGGTGCAAGTTTTGCCCCTGTTTTGTACAACTGTCTTACTGCAAATATTAAGCTTAATATGAAAAAATTCTTTTTGATAACTAACCCAACCACACATAGTAATAACAAAGCATACTGATTTTGGCTAAAACAGACATTTAGACACAACTCTTCTTTGCTATAAGGTCTCTGAATGGAAATATTTGACCCAAAGTATATTTAATGCTACCCAGTTCTTGCATGAACTTCAGCGTCCTTTTCGCGACCTCATAATGCTATCGTTTACTCTCCGTATTTCTTTTGTATGCTTGACTCCATTTCTTTTTTCATCTCTTATTCTACTAACTATGACAACTCCTCCGTGGACCACAGCAGTGCTTCGTAAGAATGCGTAAATTACGGTTCTGTCTTTCATCAAAGCGTCCTTCACCACGCTCCATCGAATATGCTGGCTATGCACTGGAAGTTCTAAAGCGTTGTCTACGCGAGCGTTTCATCTCATTTTTTAATTGGTTCCTTATTAGCGGAGCTAGGAGAAATTGAAATGTTGCCAAGAGGCGAGTTTCACTGCCAAGAGGGACACACTCTCTCTCTTTGCCTCGACTACGGCGTCCGCCGGCAACATTCTCTCTTTACCTTCTCCAATAACGGAGTCGAGAGATCTCGCCACGGAAACGTCACGAGCCCCGCATTCCTCCTTTTTCTTTTATTGCGATTAGCATTCTTAGGATACTTCACGCACTCTCTGGTGTCTATCTGCCTGCCGCTTTGTCTATATACAACCGTTTTCCCGCCAACTTTGGTCATTGGGTAGTTCTAGTCTAATGCGTAGAGAATAATTGGGCTGCCGTGCTGAGGGAACTGGGTTCAAAGCCAACCGTCGGACCAACTATGTGACACTGTGTATGTGGCGCTCTTCAACGAAACTCTTTGACGCCAACTTGGGACATCGGATATGTGCCACAGAGTAGGCGTCGCTCTTCAAAGACAAAAAAAAAATGTTTAATATTGCTCTCCGGTGGAGTGCGGAAACGAACACGCGCCATATATATATGTCCAGAAAATCATATATACATCTCGCCAGCATCATATCCGCTACCAGCACCCTCCTTACCGCTTGCGCGTACGCAAACAACGGAGTAAGCGCACGGAAACACACTGTGCATGTGTGAACGTTATACATACATATACATGCGAGAGGGACGAAATAGAAAGAAACGCCAGAGGAGTAACGAGGATCGGAGGCAATACGCAAAATGCACGCAATTTTGTTTCTTTTCTCCATCTCTCTATCTTTTGTAATTTGTTGAGAAGAATAAGCAACTTTATTGAAGAATAAAACGCTCAATGGATGGAACCCCTAGACAAGGGCCCCACTGGCTTCCGCGCACCGTCTTGCTTGTCGGATGATGGCCCTTTGGACCTCTTCCTGTGAACTGGACAGCGCCGACTCCCATTGTGTATGCTCCGTAATTTCTGTGTTTGTCCCTTTGTGGATATGCCGTGCATGCCCATGAGATGCGGTCTAAGGTTGGCGTGGCTCCACACCGTGGTGTCCGTATATCTTTCGGAATGAATTTTATGGAGCATGTGCAGGTTGGTATATGCATAGGTTTACAGCTTTCTCTATATAACCTGTTCTTCCTTACTGAGATTCTTATCTGGGGGTGGTAGCTTCATTCTATTTCCTCTGTGATAGTTTAAAATTGCGGAGTAGTTCTGGTCAATCGGGTTGTTGTGAGATCTCAGATTTCGTTAACACATGCGTGCACGATCTCTGAGTGAGGCTGAAACACTAGAAAAGGAAAGGAAAGCTTCATGCTTGTCATTGTTTTTGTTTGTTTGTTTACCCGGGAAAGTAGAACGTAGAACGCGCGAGTGCCGAGGACGCCGTAAGCGGGCACGTTTGGAAAGCGCACGGCGGTTTGCGGCGGCGGCAGCAGCAGCAGCGAGGGCCACCGAACCGGCGCGAACTGGTTCCGGCGGGCCTGCGCACCGGGCATGCAGAGAAGCGTGCGCGCGCGCTCTCACCATGGCAGCGACCTGCGGGTTGGAGATGATGATGACGTTCGGAGGGTCGCCAACGGGCGTGGCGGCTCCGCCAATGTTCGAGAATATCACCAGCCAGATGAGGATGAGCTTCGGGTCCAGGTCCATCACCTCGCAAAGCCTGCGTGCGCATGCGCGGGACACCTCGTGACGTTGGGTCGCGCAACACGTACGTTACTATACGAAGCCAGAGAGAAGCGCGAGCATGCGTGAGCTATGCTGCTAGCTGCTCTACTTTCATTCCTGACCACCGACACTGCGTGTGCGTGTGTGTGCGGGGGTGTGCGTGTGCTTGTGTGACGCTGGCTATCTGACACTGCCGCAGTTAATTCACAGACAGTTTGGGGCGAGAAGCGCATTGAGCGTCCGATTACGGCCACAATCACAAATCTCCCTTTCGAGTGTAATTAAGACGTAGGGGACATGTTTTGCTCCGTTTCCTCCCATACGCGTTTCACTCCCGCGTGAGCGTACAATCGCGTACGGAAAGTGTTAAAATGCGAAAATAGCAGAATACTATCAATGATATTCATGTGCGCTGCCTAACCTTGCCACGCGTGCTCTTCTCACGTTCGAGTGCACAATTTGGCCCTCATTTGCAGGCTGTGTGCTTTCGCACGCGAAACACGTACGTACTTAGGCTTTCTTTTTTTCTCTCTGTCTGAAATTCAGCGTCCCAAAAGCTTTCCTCATAATGTACAAACTGCTCGCATGCTAGAGGGGGCGACAGCTGCTCCATTCAATGTTCTAAACATAGCACATTTTTATTGACCGCCACGTTAATTTCAAGGCGCGGGTACGGCTACACACTGTAAAAGTGCTTACTCTTTTAAGCAGTGTTTTCTTGTCGCACTGGTTTAGGCTTAGGTTTAGGGCCTTACAAAAATTTATAGAGGCCGTCAACGGAGCTCTAACTAGATATGCGATGACAAAAGACGTAGCTGAAAACTGTGTAATAATCCTGACAGCCTTGGACGCGTACAAATATCCAACAAGAGAATTTCATAGAGAGAGACATGAAACTCTCCTGTCGGAATTTATTTCTTCTAAATTATTGGTGATAATTACTTGGCAGAACTTCAAGGATTTAGATTCTGTGCTTATTGGCCAGGTACATTTCCAGGACGGACATTGGGTGCTGTCATGGAGCGAGCAATAGCAAAGCTCGCGGAAAATACCCATGGACGCAACCTTGTCGTAGTAGCAGGTGGGCTAAATGATGTCGTAAACAAAAAAGGGACAGGATTAGCCCAGCGCCTGGCGAAGAGGGTAGACGACTTGCGCGAGTTGTCCCCTCAGGTGCAGATTGTGGTGCGCACGTGACAGTCACGTACAAAGCACCGTAGTGGCTGCTAATGAGGCTATGTAAACCATGAGCCGGGAGAAAGGTTTCGAGTTTTTAAAAGTAAACAAGGAAGTGAGAAGGTGTGGTGGTTTTCAGCGAGACGGGATTCACTTGAATTACAAGGTTGGACAAGCAGTGGGCTGGCGATTGCTGGTAGCGCGGTTGCTTTTTGGGGGGCTCCACGGGCGATCAGGAGGCCAGCGTAGGTAGTAATGAAGAAGGTCCCCTAGGGGAACTTCGGAATAGCATCGCCGTCAATAAGAAAAAAAAAGGAGGAGAACAAGAAAGAGAGCTCGTCACGCAATAGGCTACATAAACATGCAGGGTGGCTGAAGGAAACGTGGGTAGAGACTGAAGAACAGTTAAAAAGAAAACAAATAGGGGTGTATGCGGTTACAGAGACGCACCTTAGAAACTCGGAAGAGCCGCCAGGGGCCAGGGATTGATAGTTATGTTTGGGAAGAGTGCAACAGAACTAAATCGGAAAGAAAGGGAGGGGAGCGGGAACGCGCATCCATCAGGGAGCCAAATGGAAAAGAGTAATTTCAAAATGTCAAGAGCCTTTTTGGTTATCATGTAGAATGAGTGGAAAGAAAACTTGGCTGGGCGTAACCTATTGGTTGACCGGAAATAACTGCAGAAAGAAGAATCAAGAGTTAGTGGAATGTCTAAGTGCCGATATTTCGGGAATGGTGCCGAAATTATCCTATTAGGTGACATGATCGAATGCCCACATACATGATCTAGATGGCTATACCGACAACAACGGGAAGTCAATGCTAGATATTTTGAGCAACATAGCCTCGTTATCATGAATACAGGGCCTAAGACGACGTAAGAAGCGGGAAATCGACCATTGATTACTGCCTTATGACAGAAGGAATTCATCATAAGTTGAGAAAAATGGTCATTGACAAGGACGAGCATAGCCGCATAGGGAGTGACCATAAACGCATGATTTTGAAAATGATATATGTAGTTGAAAAAGAGTGCAAGGAGCACAAAATGGCCAGTCCAAGTTCGAACGCTGAGCAAATAAATATAGGCACAAGAGTCGAGGAAGAACTTGGCAAATGGCCAAGCAAAGAATGGGAACACGGTAAGCTTCTCAGTGTAATAACGACAGAAATGAGGAAAGAGAAGAAACATGCTCGATGGAAAGGAAAAAAGAAACCGAAAATCTGGTGAAACAGGGAGATACGAGAAGCGACCGCCGAATGACAGAAGCCTCCCGAGAGCACAGGCAGGCAAGAAAAGCGCAGTTACCGCAGGATGAAGTAGCCAGAAAATGGGAAATATACCGGGAAAAAAAAAATCTATGGTTCAAATACTGGTTCAAGCAAACATAAAAGGTGAAAATGGACGTTGGTTGTCAGAAAGTCAGAAAAAGAAGGCCGCACCAAGAGTATTTTGGAACCACATAAGCTTATTGGGCAGGAATTCTGGAACAATACAGCAACATTTCCTAGACGAATATGGAAACAAACTGGAAGGGGACGCGGCATTAAATTTTATCCGAAAAATAACAGCCAAGTCTTTCCAAAGCAATGGCGAGGTTTTAATTGAGGGAAAAAAAAGAGCATGAAAGAGAACCAGATGGAAAAGGAGTTGGCGCTGAGAAACTTGAACTGGAAGAAAGCCGAAGAGCAAATTCCGAAGCGCACAGCCACATGGCCAGATGAGGTTCCCGTTAGGCTGATTAATGAACTAGGTCGAAAAGTAAGGAAGCTCAGTTGAAATCAGTAGAAAAAAGTTCGAAAGATAGCCGAATACCCGACAGTTGGCGGCAAAGTGGAATGAATTTAATTTATAAAGGTAAGGCGGAGAAAGATAGAATTCACTCATATAGACCGTTGACCATTGCATCGCTAATATACAGATTAGCAATGCAGGCAATTACATTAAAGCTGCAGGCATGGACACAGAATAATGGCATTTTAGGAGAACTTCAGAAAGGGTTCAGAATAGGTAGGCGTCTAGATGATAACTTATTCGTCCTTACTCAGTCTATTACAATACCCGGAGTAGAAAGGAGACCGTTATATATGTGGCCTTTTTAGACATTAGAGGAGCGTATGACAACGTAGAACGCCACATTTGTGGGATATTCTGGAAGGGGAAGGCTTAGGCGACGATTTTATACAGCTTTTGAGAGAGATATACTTAGAAAATACCGTCTTCTTTTAATCGGAAGGCACGAGGAGCTAGGAGAAAGTTGATATCAACAAGGGACTGAGGCAAGGGTGCCCTTTATCCCCACTGTTGTTTATGATGTACATGGTGAGGATGGAAAGGGTGCTAGTGGAAAGTAATATCGGGTTTATTCTCTCATACAAACAGGCTGGTATAGTAGTAGAGCAGCAGCTTCCAGGTTCGTTTTATGCGGACGACATTGTGTTTCTAGCTGACTTGCAAAATGACATGCAACGTCTGGTTAATATCTGTGGACAGGAAAGTGAGAATTTAGGTCTGAAATATAGCGTTAAAAATCGGGTGCTATGGTCTTCAATGAAAACAGTGAACGGACAGTGTCAATTCGGGGCCAGGAAATGCCTCAGGTAAAAGAATATGAATACCTTGGTATATGGATAAACGAAGGCGATAGACACATGGAAACAAAGAAAAAAAATAACTGCAAAGGGGAAGAGAAATGCAGCCATAGTGAAACACAGAGCGCTATGGGGATACAAGAGGTACGAGCTGCTCCGGGTTATGTGGAAAGGTCTAATGGTTCCAGGACTTGCAACTGGAAATGCGGCTGTTTGCTTGAAATCAAGGGTACAATCAAGACTCGATGGCAACCAAAGGTCAGTGGGTGGCCTCGCATTGGCCGCTCGCGGGAGACTACAGATGAAGCTGCGTAGGGTGATATGGGCTGGGCAAGTTTTGAAGTGAGGGAAGCTCACAGTAAAATTGATTATGAAGAACGACTGAGGAATATGGAAGAAAGTAAATGGGCTGGGAGAGTGTTGAGGTATCTGTACAGGTAAAACATTGATTCACAGTGGAGGAAAAGAACTATAGCAAGCTTACCAGCAAGTATGCGGCCTGTATAGGGTGAGCAACACAGCCACAAAGAACGTTAAGCGGAAAGTCAGAGAGGCTGAAATAATCTCACGGGTGGCGGCAATGGAAGAGAAACCTGCCATGAATAACTACTTAAGAGGTAAAGACGAAATCAGGAAAGAAACACTTTATGATAACTAAAGGGGAAGCTCATTACTTTTGGAAGCGAGATCAAGACGCAGCTATAAAGCGAGATATAAGGAAGAGAAGCATGTGCTTGCTGCGGGTAAAGCTAGGGAAACGATGGAGCATGCTTTATTAGAATGTCAAGATATCTGCCCAGTGATCGATTTGGACACGACTGGCCTCCTTGAAGTCCTTGGGTTCAGCGAGAACAGGGCGAAAGTAAACATGCAAGCAGTAGAGATTAGTAAGCGGCGATTGGAAGATTGGTGGAAGGAAAGTAGGGAAACGACAAACAACGGAGGCGTGCAAAAAGAAAGTTCGCAATAGGGGTTCAGAAAATTTGATTACGGAAATTCATCAAGGATTTTCTTTTATTTCCTTTTTTGTAACATTGGTAGGACATTACACAATATAATAAAAGCTTGGTGGCGCAACCCACCACCCCGTTCCAAAGGAGACGCTTAATTCTGCCCCCCCTACCCCCCTTGTTGGGATCTAAAATCACAAATAGGAAGCAGTGGGAAACCATCCTCGCCGACGCTTACCTAGAGACCCAGAGGGGTCTTCTCGACCAGACCCGAAGAGTAGCTTGGCCAGTAGAGTCTCGGAATAGGGACCCACCTACTCGCTCCTAACACCGCTTTCCTTTTCACTCAATAAAATGTTATTCTCTCTCATGGCATCCATCCAGTATCAATCCATCCATAGAGTTCTCGAAAACAGTGGAACAACTAGGTGACTGTGAAAAGCGTCCCACACTCTCCCGGCAGGCCCTTAAATTGGTCCGTCACTTCTGAGCGTTGCCCCAAGCTAGCAACAGCGTTACAGGCCACGGTGTTTGGCTGTTGCTCGAACAGCCTCCCAAGGCAATAGACATCCTCCATTGGATCAGGGGTGACATTCTTATCAGCGTTGGCAAAGGGGACAACCATTCTCCCAACGTAATGTGCAAGGACATATCAGTGGCTGTCAGGAAGTGACTGCCAAGCACAATGTCATGGCACAAATTTGGCAGACAAAGAAATCTGGACCCGGGAGCCGCCATACCCCTTTATTATGCATTTGGTAGCCACGGTGCTTCAGGACTAACCTGATGCCAGGCGAGCTTCGCCGTTCTTCTTGGCTACTGAAGAGCGCGCCGCACTGTTTGCTGATACACCGAGCATTTTCACGCTGGACCCCGTGTCGAGCAGAGCGCGGAATGTCTTTCTTCCTATTCGAACGTCCAGTAGTTGCTCCTTCCTTCGGGCTGCAAATGCAATTTGCATAGTGGCGTTGCAGGCACCCGCCGGGCCAGTCCCTACTGGCGCCTGTTGTGCCTTAGCCGGCCGCACTGGAGGCAGAGGGCGCGCTCCTGGCGCCATCCACTAGCGAACTCGCGTTGTTACAATCTCGACCGCGTGAGGTGGGTCTTCACCGAAAGAATCAGGAAACGACGACGAAGCCGGGCATCGTGATGATGAAAAAAAATAAAATAAAATAAACACTGTATTCATTTCATTAGTACATGGCTGTGACTCATCTGAGTCTCGAGCGGTTCTTATTAACACGGGGGCCAGCACGGCCTTAAATAGCCCCTGGCAGTCCTGTGATCCCCGCCGTCTTCTTCTGGAGCCTGTAGAAGCATTAGTGCTTTCGTCGTCTATCTTTTGTGTCAGCTCCTGGTGAACGGGGTGGCTCCGTCTTGAGCTTCGGTTTGTCTTTCTTCTATCCTTTCGTGTCAGCTCGTGGAGAACGGGGTGGCGTTGTCTTAACCTTGTGGCCTGTCTTTTCCTTCTCTTGCCCTTTTGTGTCCCCTCGGGAAAAAGGGTGACGCCGTCTTGACCTTCGGTTTGTCTTTCTTCTATCCTTTCATGGCCGCTCGTGGAGAACGGGGTGGCGTCGTGTTGACCTTGTGGCCTGCCTTTCCCTTCACCCATACTTTTGCGTCAGCTCGGGGAAAAGGGTGACGCCGTTTTGGAGAAGAGGGCAATTTTGTTGAGATGTGGAAGCCCGTTTGAACGCTTCTCACACCTGACAGGTCGATCATAACAGCATGCAATGTGGCTGACGTCAACGCAAACAATTTGGCATGACGTTTGTTGCAGTCGTCGTCCCGCTGGCAGTTGGTATGTTTCCACGCCGATGAACTGATCCGGAACGGTAGGCTACTGGTCCCTATGGTACGAAGAATGCAGAGCAGCGGGGTGAAGGGGCCACTC